>NC_135416.1:29716570-29744070 GCF_051991245.1 Festucalex cinctus | reverse complement strand
TGCTCCGAATGTGCCAGTACCCCAATGTGCGAGTACCCCAACGTGCAAGTACCCCAACGTGCAAATACCCTAATGTGGCCCGGGCTGCGAGGGCCCTTTATAGCTGCTCGCAGCTCTAGTTATTAGGGCCCGAGCAGCGACTGCTGCGAGGTCCCTATTGTTTTTGTAAAAATTATTATTATTATTATTATTATTTATTCTCCGCAAACGATCGATTTGAATGTCCAATTTTGGCCCATTTTTGCACATTCACTGTGGTCATACTTTTCCCCCCTTT
Source organism: Festucalex cinctus (assembly GCF_051991245.1). NCBI lineage: Eukaryota > Metazoa > Chordata > Actinopteri > Syngnathiformes > Syngnathidae > Festucalex > Festucalex cinctus. The sequence continues at coordinate 29,743,793 of NC_135416.1, read as the reverse complement.
GCAAACAGTTTTAATCCCATTGACTTCAAACTCGGCATGTATCATCTCAAGACCTGAGACAACAACTGGGCAAAATATCTTGACTTTTCGGAATACTATATGATGAGGGCGGGGCATTAATTAAAATTTGTGTTTCGCAATGAAAAAGGATATGCTTAATAACTCCCCGGTACATGCTCCAAAAAATCCCAAACTTGACATGTATGTTTATAGTCAAGGCCTGAAGGTATCTCTATGACAATATTCAGTTATATATGCAGCGCCACCTAGCCCTTGAGGCGTGAAAAAAAAATACCCCACTTACGGTATTTTTACAAAAATTGTAAATTCATTCTAAGTGTGATAACTAAGTCATTTATGAATATTCTTTTAGTTTCCACCACTCAAAATGTTCACTAGAATCAAACCTATCCAAACATGCATACTTTTTTTATTTAGTTTGATTTAATTTTGATAGCCTCTATGGACAATAAAAGCAACATTGTGCAATGAGTACGAGCGATGATGGGTATAGATATTTTTCAAAAAAACCAATCAGGGCAACTTATTGCCTAAAAATAAAAAAGGATGCTGACTTTTGCAGATCTTAACGTTCACCAAAACCCATTGAGCTTGTCACACTCATCACACCTGGTGAGAAAAAAAAAAAAAATCCACATGCATAGGTTTATCATTCCGTTTTCAAAGAAATTCTGCTTCCAATGTGCCAGTACCCCAACGTGCCAGTACCCCAACGTGCAAGTACCCCAACGTGGCCCAGGCTGCGAGGGCCCTTTATAGCTGCTCGCAGCTCTAGTTTTGTATTGTTTTTTTTTTGTTTTTGTTTTTTTTAAGCTATTGTTTCATAAAATAATTATAAATGAAGGCAAAGTTCTATTCATTTATTTTTAATAATGAAAAATACATCTAAGTGCAATTTAAGGCACAATCCCTTCGTTTAAATAGGGAGAGTGTATTACAAAGTAGCCTAGGTCCACAATATTGAAAACAATATGAAAAGCAAGCGAGACAAGGAACAGCTGTCACTATGCCAGCGAGGTTGAGGCACCCAATGCTAACGCTAACAGCGAGCTGCTAGCCACGAATACCAGAGACTTGTACTGTATCAACAATGACGGCGTAATTAACTTGTGGTTTCTTTGAGTCCTAAATTAGCTATTTAATATACTTTCGGGGTGGCGTTATGATCGAGGTGGTAGAAAATATGTAATTTCAATAAAAACATTGATAATGCAAGTCAAAATGTCAAAAGCAAGTAGTCAATCTTGCTTTCACGCCAAGCCTCAAAATCATCATTGATGCAGAGGTCCAGAGCAGAACCAGCAGACAATAACCAACATTATGTTTCATGTGCTGATGAAACTCACTGGAAATTAATATGGTTGTTTTGATACAAGGAACAACGTTAACTAACTTAGCATTAACTTAGGACAGACTCATGTTACCTAGCAAGCCAGGACTTCACGTTACCTTACCTCTCACATTCCTCGCTGCTTTTTCCCTGCTGCGGCCGAAAAACTTATCCATCTAGGAGTTACAGGTCGAGTCAAATAAAAATAAAAATATATTTAACAAGTTGTTGTTGGCTAACGTTAACAAATGCAGTAATTCTCATCGCCAGCCCCTCCCTCTCTTTCGCTCGCTCTCTCTCCTCTTGACGTGAATAAATTACCATATTAATTAGCCATGTGCACATTGTTTATGTGGCGTGAATACATACAGTAGCAATGAATTATATACTAAATAGTATGTGCGCTGTAGTCTATGCTATGGAGACTTAAAACTCTGAAGTGATTGTATTTATTTATTTATTTATTTATTTTATTTTATTTTTTTGTGTGAAATTTTTACCGGGGCACTGCAGATCAATACTGGGGCACGTGCCCCAGTGAAATATGTCTGGCGACGCCGATGCTACTACTAATATGGAAAAATGATTAGGTATGCCCAGGATTCTCAAAGGGGGTGGCGGCCATCTAATGCTAAGTTAGCATGCTACTGCTAAATTAGCATGCTAATGTTAAGTTTGCATGTTAATGCTAAGTTAGCATGCTAATATTAATTCTAAGTTTTCATGCTAATGCTAGAGCTAGCTTAACATGCTAATGCTAGCTTAACATGCTAATGCTAAGTTAGCATGCTAATGATAATGCTAAGTTAGCATGCTAATGTTATGTTAGCTTCGCGTGGTAATGCTAAGTTAGCATGCTAATGCTAGCTTAGCATGCTAATGTTAAGTTAGCTTAACATGCTAAGCTAATTCTAAAATACTGCAAAGATAATGCCCATGCTAAGCTAATTTCCAATCTACTAATTTACACCATTTCAACGTGACATTCAAAACATTCAACTCATTAATTTCACTTTAGGGATGATTCAAGTTCATTCGCTACTTGATTCTTCAAACCTTACCCCATTTTTGTTTTTCTGCCCTAATTTCTTTATTTATTCACTGATTCACACTGTTCAAACTTTCAATTGTTCAGCTCTAAGTTCATGTAGTTCAAGTTGATCAAAGCCTGTGATGGTGTATAGGGGTGGTGTAGCTCAGTGACATGGAAGAGCCACTTACATCTACTTTCGAGTAACATTACTGCAATATTGATCAGCACCAACATGTCTTTTAATATGCAATGTCAAAATTAAACACTGTGCATTCATACCATATTTGGTCCATGATACAGTATATTTTTATTTTAAATTTTTCTTATTGGCTTACACTGTAAGCTAATAAAACATTTAGCAAGAAATTAACCCGATTCCCGTTTGATATGACTAAAATGTCAATCAAGACATAATGGAAGCCACATAATTACATATCTATTAACTGCATTTGTTCTTTTTTAAGCAGTTATGTACAAATTGTCCTGGATACTATTCCTGCAGACACAGATTGAGAAGTAAAGTACACCAACATTTGTCAAACTGTTCAGTGCATGTGGCTTTCCACCTTGTAAGAGTCAGCAGTCACATACAAAATTTCCGTGGAAATTTTCCTAGTTTGTTCATTAAATTCTTGTAAGTCCATCTCTGCAAAGGAGCTAATACTCATTGTACACCCTGTGACAACGAGAGCGCCACTACCACATACTACAGTGAATATGCAATTACACATTCTAGTACGGCATGCCTGAGGTCACAAATATGCCCCCCGGATTTGCACAGCACTACCACAGGGAGCCCCGTATGGAGCCACGACACTGCCAATAAGATTTGGTATTGGAAAAAAAAAAAAAAAATGTCATTGTGGAAAAAGCTGCATTGGCATTGAAACAAGTATTGGCATTGGAAAACAAGAATTGGCATTGGAAAAGGTTGTATTGAAAAATAAAATACAAACATTGAAAAAACACTTTTCTTCAACCATGTATTTTTTGTATTATGATGTATTTTTCAATGCCAATCTTCAGATTTTTTTTATGCATTCTCTCTCTCTCTCTCTCTCTCTCTCTCTCTCTCTCTCTCGTTTCACGGTTTTTCAGTTGCACTTCTCTTTTTTCAGTTTCAACTTATTGGCAGTTGTTGAATTGAGTAGATTGAGCAGGGTCAGATGAAACGTCATATCATGTAAAATGAGATAGCAAATTAATGGGCTAGACTCAATTCTTAGTTAGAGACCAATAGGTGTCTACAGGACTGATAAATATTCTTTGGCCTCTGGGTGTAGTTCCTCAAAGTAACCACCAGATGCCGCCAAACCTGTACAACTAAGCCACCCACTCAGCATTGCCCGGATAATTTTATATAAGATATAAATTAAATATAAATAAATGATTATCCTGAATTAAGTAATAATACACAACACAATCTATATTCGATAATTGTTAACCTGATTTTTGGATCAATGTTTGTAGCACATTGAAAGCCAACTATGAAGTTTTGCTGTCTTTCTTTTTCTTTTATTTTATTTTATTTACAAGCGATACTGTCTTTTATCGCTGATAATATTGCTGTAACTGCATTGAAAAGATTATCTGTATGTATTGTTTGATTTAACAAAGATATATACAAGATGTAACAGAGATTAGAATTAACCTGTTAAGTTCACGCTGAGAGAATTTGGGATTTAACATGTCATGTATATATATGTTATTCATGCTTGCTTAATTAATATATATATGATTTTATTGATTTTAACGTTCATCATTTGTCGAATAGAGCTGAAGACCTTGACATATTTTTATGCATGACTCATCATGCAACGCTGTGTATCCATGACACATTTGTAAGGAATGTATGACCTCATGACTCAGCTTCATGGCTCGTCTGTGGAAGATTACTGGAAATGAGTCCCAGCAAGTGCGCTTTGATATGAGAAGGTGCGCGGAGGGACATTCACCGGAAGGAGTCAGTGGTGTGGCCCAAGAGTATAAAAAGCCGTCACCAACTCTGAGCTACGCCCTTTTCACCCTGCGATGTATCTGGACAGAGTGTATGTTCGAAGATGGAATATAACTGCCTGCCTGGACTTTGGATTTTTACGAAGGACTGGGATTAAGCTGTGACTGGAATCTTTTTTTCAATGATTGGTAATGTACAAATCTTTTAGCAATAATGATGTATAATAGGAAGATATGAATGACTAATCGCGTGTTAGGGTGGGGGCCATTTAATACACTCTCATATCTTTAAAATTATTTTCAGCCAAAAACATCTTATTGTCGATCAGGTCTTAAGCTTTTCAGAGGAATGATCAATCTTGTAAAGCTTATTGTAAAAGGTTATACTATTTTTAATCTCCTGTTTTATTTTATTTTATTTTATTTTATTTTATTTTGATTGATTTAAAGTTTTATCATTAAATGTGATTTTTGATTTATATTGGTTGTCTTATTATCGTCAATAAAATTATTTAAAAGACAAGGTTCGTATTAATCATTCTACTATCTTGTCTCATATTGTTTTGATTTTATTATATTTATTTTCGGACGTTTTAATAAGTCCGAGGTCGTTCTATAAGACCTCATTTGTTTATGATTTTATTTTATTTATTTGAGGTCGTTCTATAAGACCTTTTTATTTGTTTATGATTTTATTTTTATTTTGGTCGTTCTATAAGACCTTCACATTTGTTTATGATTTTATTTTTATTTTTTGGTCGTTTTATAAGACCTTTACATTTGTTTATGATTTTATTTTTATTCGTTGGTCGTTTTACAAGACCTTAATGTTTGTTTATGATTTTATTTGGGACGTTTGATGAGCCCTCATTATTTTTTTGATTTTATTTTATTTATTCCGGACATTTTATAAGTCCACCTCATTATTTTTTCCAAGACGGACAACAGTAAAGGACGTTTGGAGGAAGGTAAGTGCATTTGAATAACCTCTAACCAATGCTTCCATCTGTATTAATATAAGTCAAATACTCCTGCTTGATATGTAACAAATCCGTATGATCCTAACAAGGATTATTAAATTACTAGGTCAATAACAAATGCAAACAACTCAGAGAAGTGGAGCTGCCAATGAAGTGAGGTGTACATGCTAGCATTCCTGGGCTCTGTGTGTGTGGTTACTCACTCAGGATTGATAGGTGTATGAAAACGGATTGGCCTCATGATAAGATGACAGTGAATAAACCTAGGTGAATCCACTTTGATATATCGGCTTATTTAATTCCCGTCTCCTCACGCTGACGCCTTAGAGCTGGTGAGGAAAAAGGGGAATTTCTAACCCTTTAATTGGAGAGTCGATCAGGACATATTTCCCGATTTAAGTCCTGCGGGTAAGCGGAAGTTGACATGTGGCGCCCAGACGTGGGGCTCGATTGACTCATTTTTGTCAAAATCGGGATCGATCGAGGCCCAAAACCGGAACCCGAGTGAGCGCGGCTCTGAGCGGAGGGCACAGTGCTTGGAGCTGATAGCGAACTCGCTGATAAATTGTCATGTCATACGACCCTGAGCTAACACAAAATAGTCTCTTTGATGAATAGTGTTTCATGGAAAAGAGCTTCTTTAATTGTGAAAATCTAGTGTGATTTTTGAGTTGAAGTTGATTGTACTATTTTGTGTTAAAGAAACGGTGACTGGCTCCCCCAGTAGACTTGCACTCTAAAAGAGTTTGAGTGTGAGAAGGCCATTCAAAGTGAATGGGCTTTAACAGCGACCTGCTGCTCTGGTCAGCTGTGAAGGTACTGATAGTGTACTTGGCAGAGCGCGCTGCGCCGCGCTTTCCTGAGGGAGGGGCTGAGTCAAGGGGTGGTTCAGGCCAGTCCACAAAAAGAAGGAGGGCTTGAACAGTTAGAGTTGATGTTGAGAGGCTGCTTGGAGAGAGGCAGCCTTTTTTCGGTTCCCCGACAGGAGTGTCCATTGGCACAAGAAGAAAGTCGTCGAGAACCTAGGAGGAAAGGTAGGTGTTTCCACTAGACTAATGTTCTAGTGGAGGCAGCCTTTTTTCGGTTCCCCGACAGGAGTGTCCATTGGCACAAGAAGAAAGTCGTTGAGAACCTAGGAGAAAAGGTAGGGGTTTCCACTAGACTAATGTTCTAGTGGAAGCAGCCTTTTTCGGTTCCTGACAGGAGTGTCCATTGGCACAAGAAGAAGGTCGTCGAGAAACCAAGGAGAGAAGGTAGGTGTTTCCACTAGACTAATGTTCTAGTGGAGGCAGCCTTTTTCGGTTCTTAGCAGACGTGTCCATTGGAACAAGAAGACATCCAGATCCCGGAGAAGAGAAGCGGGAAGGATTACAACCGACCCGAAAGGACAACACACCCCACTGTTTGAGAGAGGACATCCGCCGACGAGTAAAGGTAGGAAACCCGAAGGCGGTAGTCCCGATAGCAGTAGAGGCAACGTACACAGGTACGGAGCTGAGTAACCAGGAGCTAAAGTACGTCCCTGAACCCAAAGCGCGCGGGGAAGGCTTCGGAAATAGATAGCTCCACTCCTACAATAAGAAAGCAAAGCGGGCTATAGAACACGCTAGTGAAGTAATGGAAAGAATAATAGGGAGAAATGGGAGGGGAAAGCCCCCCAGGCCCACAGAGGGGGTAGCAGGGTTAATGCCTGCACCCCATCCTCTAGAACAACCAGATATACCAGTAGTGGTTATGCTACTGGGCGAAGGTGTAGATCGATGGCCACCAGGAGCAAGAAGGCACCTGGAAGTAAATAACCCTTCAATCCGTCCTACCGACCTCGCAGCTGAGGTGGAAAGGTCGGTGAAGGAAACAGGAGTGTTTGTGAGTGAATTTCCCGAAATAATGGGCATAGCAACAGTAGTGGTAAACCACCCCCAAGAGGGATGCACCTCTGGGACGGTGGGCCTTTGGGTCCACTGGTGGACTGTGTTGTTGGATGTGTATAACGTAGTGGAAGTAACTAGCACCGGAGTCCAGTGGGACTCTACGATTAAATCCCTCGCTGAGAAAATGCAGATAAGGGTGGAATTAGCAAATCCCAAGGGGGCTGAAGAATTAAGCTTCAACCTCTGGGAGCAGTCGGGATTTGATCAAAAGCAGAAAGAGTTACAAAAAATGCGGAAAAGGCCAGCTGAGGCCGTTGGTGAAGAGGGCTTTGTTGATATGGGCTCATGTGTCCATGAGGAGGATGCAGGAGCATCAGAAAATGAAAGCCCAGGAAAAAGTGTGAAAATGACTCCCCTGATAAGAACGACGCCCCTGGGTGGGCTGCCGGAGGAAACAAAAAAGGTTTCAATCGGGAATGGTGTAATATTGTGCCACTATGTGGGAAGCCCCTGGCAAATACGGGGGGATGCTATAGTGATAATAACAGATAGATCACTAAAACCGCATAGTAAAGCGCTTGGAAACATTTTAAGGCAGGAAGCGGGACAAGAATATGAATTAGAGGTTAAAAAAGAACTACAAAAAGATAATCAGCGGCCAATAATAGCGGCAAAAACTAGTGGCGGGAACACTCCCTACGGCATGATAATACACGTGCCAGGGACAGAGTGGAACCCCAATATCGATCAGTCACAATATGCGGACGAGATGGCAAAAGCATTGGAGAGGGGGGTCGACAAAGCGTTAGGAGAAGGAGCGGAGAGAATAGTGATGGCTGTAAATTGGATTAAAACTGGAAAGATGCAGTGGCAACAGGCTGAGTCCATAGCAGTAGCAGCGTTCACTCTAAGAGCTAAGACTCCTGTAACAACACCATCGGGAGTAGAATTTGTGATAGTAATATCAAAAAAGCAGAGAGAGGAACGAGTTAAATCAGTGACAGACGAGATTTTAACCCGTACTAGACAGATGCATCGTGAACGACGCCAGCCCCAGCAATCAATAAACGGAGAACCCAGGGACTCACCCCAGTCTTCATCCCCAGTTAAAACATCTCCCGTGCCTCTCCCGGTAAGTGGAAGGAAGTCAGAAGCTGCCCGGGAGGTGGAGGACGAAGAGCAAGAGGGACCGAGCAGACAAACCCCAAAGGGAAAAAACAAGGCCCCAAGGGGAGCGGTGACCTTTAGCCCCGTCACGTCTACCCCTGGAACAGCACGGCATCCCTTTTCGGGACAACCCCCCATGAAGACGGTGCCCCTGCCGCAGTGTTTGATGCCAGGAGATGGGAGCGAAGAGGAGGACGATGAAGAGCAAGCTCCTGTGTCGACCGCGACTGGCGCTAACCCCGCTGACGAAGACCAAGACTCAACCTCATCAGAAGATGACCCGGGCAACCCCGGCCAGAACCCGAAAATAGTGACAAGACCAGTTAGTAAAAGAAAGAAAAATCCTCAACCTACGTTGGACGTGTACCAATCCTCAGCAAGGGTAGCTAGAGATCTTAACCTGGGATGGATCGAGACAAAGGATGGGCGAAGAGCTTACATACCCGAGGCAGGGCAAGTAGATCGCCCCTATCCACCTGCCTGGCTCAATAAGCTAGATAGTAAAATGCCTCTAACTATGCGAATAATTTATCGCGAGGCTATTAACATTTTACAGGCTCCGCCATATACCACATTATTAATTCACCAAGACCTGACTAAGAATTTCAGGGATGGCTACGTGGCGGTGGCACATGATTTTATGTTGAGAAGGCTTAAAAAAGCAATAAATAATAAAGCAAAATGTGAGCTGAGAGCCGACGATGACCTAAATTCAGGTTCTGATAACGATGGAGCAGCGGTTACTGTAACGGTACCAGCCGCCCCAAGAACCTCTTTGAACCAACAGTCCCAATATGTGACACAGCTGGGATCAACTACAATAGTACCAAACCCAGTGCCCCAACCACATGACATGGAGGGGGATGTGCAACAATTTAAGACCCTGAAGGAGTTGGTTCGCCAAAAAGGTAGGCTAGAGACAGCTAAAGAGTATTTAGTTGAGACATGGCCTATGATTAGAGACGCCCCAGGAGGAGATGGTGCTAAGAAACTATGGCTTCAGTACATCATCGCTAGCCCTGTCGGACCAAACGAAACACCACAACAGGTCTACGAAAGATGGGTGGACGGCGAAGATGAGGATGAAGATGCCCATATTAGCAGGGCTAAAGAGCAACTCAAAAGGGACGTTTCACTGCTAAATGTGTGGCACAAAATTAAGGAAGTTATATCTCCAAATAGGTATATCAAAGTGCTGCGGATGATTGTCAAGGACAGAGGGAACGAAGCTGTCTTTGTGAAAATGGCCCCAAATAGCACGACGCTGAAAATTGAAGCCTCCGTTAAGAAGTGGGATCGCCTAACTAAGCACAACGCTGAGAAAAGGAGAACCGGACCAGTCGCTAGTCGCACCCGAGGGAGCGAACAGCAGGTCCAGCAGGGAGCTCAGCAACCAGTTCAGACTGTCCCCTACGTGAGACCTCAGCAGCAGAGAACGAACTGGAATCAGAGACAGGCCACCCAGCCAGGACAGCAGACGAGGCCCCAACCAAGACAGCAGCCAGCAGTGCGAAGACCAGGTCCAGCATATATGCCCAAAGAAGAATTTGACAAACTGAACCCAGAAGAAAGGAAGGCCTTCCTCGAGGCTCGCAAGGCTGCAGCCTCCGGGGGGCCTGGGAAATAATGGAAACAAAGGCACGGGTCACCCTAGTAGGGGTTTACAGAATAGGGGATAACCTTTATGCTAAGGTAGAGGGAGTGCCCTATTTAGTAGACACAGGGGCCGAGGTGTCCATGACCCGTAGAGCCTTAAAACGAATCGGACACCTAAAAGTAATGGTAGCTGATGGCTCGATTGCCAAAATGACGGTAGGGATTTGGAAGGGAATTGTGTGGGTGTTAGGACCATACAATTTGTTGACATTAAAAGATGCAGAAGAAATGAAGATACCTAAAAATAAAAGGCAAGCTGCGAAAAAGAGATGGGAAAAACTAAAACCGAAATTAGTGAAAGTAGGCCCTACAAAAATAATACCCGACCAAGAATGGTATAAATCAGTAGATGTACCTGCCGTAAAAGCCCAACAAATCCAAGACAGTGTATTAACACTGGAAGGGAAAAAGAAATTAGGTGAAATTCTAGACAAAGCCGCCATCGCACATTTTAACTCATTCACTGCCAGCCATTTTCAGAAAAGCGAGCTTCAGCTTGCCAGCCATTTTTGAGGATTTTGACTCATTTTTGAAGACCCACAGAATATTTTGTTCTATAGGTATATATACATGGAACCCACCAAATGAAAGGTTAAACCCTCTTCTTTCATTTAAAAAAAAAAGTAAGTTTCTAACATTCTCCCTTCTCTAGTTATTCGCATTAGAACAACACTAAGTTTAACCAATTTTTCTGTTTTTGACTAGAAAACGGAGAAAAACAGCTTTTTGTGAAAAGGTTCCTTTTGAGTTAAATTTTGACTTTGATGCCAATACTCTCTGCTTTTGTGGCATCTCAAACATCTGAACAGTCCTTTCCTTCGTTACAACAACATAGAAAACACAGAAAAATGTATTTTGATGGTAAATTTATTGATAACTATTGACAATTTAGATGAAGCAAAACAAAAACATTTTGAACTACATATACAAGTGGGAAAAATTTTGAACTACATACAACAATACAACTATTTACAATATTTACAACAACAAAAAAATAAATTCATTTTGAACTATATACATGTTTTGTGCATATGCACGAGTATGTGGGTGTGCACTGCTTGTATGAACTTTCAACTATTTACAAGTGTGTGTGGGTGCATGTGTGCGTGTGCATGTGAGAGAATGTGTATCGCCCCTATGATGTGTATTGTTTTTTGGTGTGGTATGATGTGAAGCAGCTTCCTGGGTGCAAGGGTACATGGCAAGCTGCACACCACATGGTGGTCTCCCTCCTTAGGCCTTTTCGTTGGCACACCCGACACCTTCTTGTTGGCACCAACTTCTTGCTGGTGGGCACCAACTTCTCCAGCCGATGTCTGCCCATTTGCCCATCAAGCCTGCTCTCCGGGTCTTTCATGTATGGGGCCCTTGTTTGATTCCCCACAGCTTGCTCATCACCCTGTCCAACTTGCTTTTTCACGGTCCATGAAACAACAACCTTTTTTATAAACGCAAGTAAGGTTGCAGGCTTCTGTGGGTTTTTGACCCTGTATAGAACATGTGCATTGAACATGCACAATTGAAAAAGATAAGTGACAAACTTCATTGACCAATTGACAGAGCGCCTGAGGAAGGGGTAATAAACAATGTTTTGGTCTAGTTTGTCCACCCCATTCATTGAACCATTGTACTCCACAACACATTCCGGTTTGAGAATGGTGACTTTCTCCTTGTTCCCCTTCTGCCACACTTCGACAGGATGCGTTCTGTCTTTATGGCAGGTTGTCACCATCTTGACAGTCCGCTTGTCCTGCCATGCAACAACCATCACCTTCTCATTGTGACAGACAAGCTTGCCATTTGCCCCCAAGCTTGTCTTGTTTGCCTCTCTTATGAGCTGAGGCTCCCCACGGTTCTTTCGGAGTGTCCCACACACATTCGTCTTTGCTGAAAGAAGACGCTCACAGAGGCCAATAGAGTTATAGAAATTGTCCATAAACAGGGTATATCCCTGACCTGTGAGGCGGTCAAGTAGTGTAAAAACAATGTCAGGCAGGGTATGGGATACACCAATGTATGGCATCAAGTTGAAGCAGTAGCCAGTCTCAGAATCACAAAGAATATATGATTTAATCCCATATTTGATGGGTTTTTGGGGGTTGTACACTTTGAAGGAGAGCCGACCACGCCACATCATCATGCCCTCATCTATACAAATGTTTTTTTTTGGAGTGTACAGATCTTTGAATTTGGCCACTACATAGTCCAGGACTGGGCGGACCTTGTGCATTTTGTCCGATGAATCATGTGCAGTGCCATTGAAGTGCAAATACCTCCAAATAATTTGATATCTATTTCTGGACATTGTTTGTCCAAAAAAAGGTGTGCTCTCAAATTCCTCTACACTCCAGTAGTCTTCCAAGACAGGTTTCTTGATGAACCCTGTAATGAAACTTAGGCCAAGGAAGGTTTTGAGTTCTTCTACAGTAAGTGGCCTCCAGTCGTGACTTCTACTGTATGGAAGTCCACAGGGGTTTTCCTGCAACCAATCAAGCGCGTTGGCATTTGTCTCATCAACAATATGCTGCAGCAGCTCATTGGTGATGAAAAGCTCGAGAAAATCGACCGGCAGGTCTGACTCCAGCTCCGCAGCAGAGCCCTGGGGTCCGGGCTTAGCGGTGAAGCGAATCCTTTTTGGCCTCCAGTGTGTCTGCTTCCAGGATTGATCCTCACTTCGGTTCAATGATCCAACTGTAAATTACAGAAAAATAAATACCATGAATTTTTTATTTATTGATGTGGTGTGATTTGTACTAAAAACGTTTTTACCTCTTTTAGCACCACCCAAAGCAGCCGCAGTTTTTCTGGATGTACCTGCTGTGAAACATAGAATCAAAAGATTACTTTTTGTTTTATTGCTATATTTTTTTGCGGATTTTTTTATTTATTTTTTTTTACCTCTCTTTGCTCTGCCAATCTGTGAGACCCGACTGGTGGATGGCCCCTCTGTAAATAATAGCAGCATATGATTTTTACTGCTGCCTGGATTTTTTTTCCTCTTTACCTTTGCTAAACATTTTCCTGCCCTTTCATACACTTAGATTTACACTAGTCATTTTCTCCTCATTGCTTGACTTCGTCTAGCTTTTTATATACATGCACAGATGTCGATCACTGAAAGAAGAACAATAAATAAGACTAACTAGTCCTTCTAGCATCAATGCTGTACTCCGTATCACATTTTTATCCCCACCCACATCGACAGAAAACCACAACTCGTACAGGATTTGACGATCGCGCAAGTTAGCTCATTATCACAACACATTTACGTCCACAGCAATAAAATGCATCATCTGTACAGCTGTTAGTAATGGCAACTGTGGCAACAGTGTAATAAATGAAGTGCATATAACGGAAAGACGAGGAGATCGCGAGTAAAGGCAAAGTTAGCGAGTTAGCTCTCACCGTCATCGCTACTCTGCGATGTGTCCGAGTCTTCGCTCCATTCAGGGGTTTTTGTGGGCAGATACTCATCCGATGAGTCGCATGACGTGTCCGTCCATTCAGTGGAATCGATGGATGCAGCAACAGATTCCTCCTGACTGCATTGTGAGCTCACGGGCTGACTAACATGCGGCTCCGTTTGCACACGTGGTACCTTGCTCCTCAACGTCATCTTTTCCCTTCTTTGATCGTCATTTTCGTCCAAAGATGACGATCCTCCACGTTTCTGGCTGGACTTTGGTTTCAACAAATTCTCCTCCAGTGTAAGCTGTCTAAAAGTAGACATAATGCTGGATTTGCTATTCTAATATGCTCTGCTATGCTAATATGCTCCGCTCTGCTCCGCTCCTCAACTACTCCTCAACTTCCGTTGGTGCGTCACGATGGATAAGCTCACTCCCAAGGCAGTGCTGCCATCTAGTGGTGGAAGTAAATAGGCTACAACCTTGAAAATCACACATCGGATGCCCCAGACCTTTATCCACAGTTTGCCATTAAAAAAAGGGATTGACGAATTAACTCGTCGAAGGCAGGGGGCGCTATTTTTCACTTTAACGAACCTACTCGTCCAAGGCAGTGAATGAGTTAAGAATGATTGCGGTGATTTAGGCGCAAATTATGTGCATATTATAATTGGGGGGGTACATCCGCCAGTGAGGCAATATCCCCTCAACCCCGGAGCAGTGGCCGAAATGGAGGTAATTGTAAAAGAATTATTAGCACTTGGCATTATTCGTGAAGAACTAAACCCTATTACCAATAGCCCAATTCAAGCTGTTAAAAAACCTAAAGCCGTAGGAGGGGGATGGAGGCCAGTCATTAACTTTAAAGCTCTAAACCGCCGAACGGTGGCTAACCGAGCGAGCCTCATAAACCCCCAGGCGTCTTTAAAAACATTAAGAGTAAAGAAGTATAAATCATGTATTGACCTTGCAAATGCATTCTTTTCCCTGAGAATTGCCAAAGCATCACAAGGGAAAACAGCGTTTACGCATAAAGGAAAAGCATACGTTTGGCAGAGGTTGCCGCAAGGATATAAGAACTCCCCGAATGTATTTCAATCAGCTGTCTTGCATATTTTGGAAGGTCTCCCAGTCACAGTTTACATCGATGATGTGTTCATCGCTAGTGACACGGAGGAGGAACATTTGGAGATTCTGCAGGCCGTAATCGAACGAGTGACGGAGGCAGGATTAAAACTAAATCTTAAGAAGTGTCAGCTGGCCAGGTTAAAGGTAGATTACTTGGGATTCCAAGTGTCTGAAGACTTGGGGCTGTCGCAAGCGTATCGAGAGAAAATAGAACAGATTTTGCCTCCAACGTCCGAGAACGAGCTACAGAAAATATTAGGACTGTGTAATTATGTTCGAGATCATGTTCCGTATTATCAGAAATTTGCGAGACCCCTTTATGCCCGATTGCGTAAGAATCCTAATGAAAATAAAATAAAAGATTGGCCTTGGTCAGCTAAAGACCAAGAGAATTTAGAAGGGCTTAAAAACGCAGTAAAAAATGCTATACGCCTCGAACCGAGAAGCTTGGAAGTCAGGTTGGTAGCCGAGATACAATGTGATGAAGATAATGCAATGGTAAGTGTTAGTAATGAAGGTGCCGGCTTAGTGACACTATGGACTTATACTATAAATAATGTTGAGAAAAAGTTTCCCCAGGAGGAGAGAGAATTAGCGGTTCTTGCTAAATATTGGGGAACATTAAAAGACCTAGCCCAGGGACAAGGCATAAAAGTTGTTACGCAGAGTCAAGTACATCGATACCTGCGTAAAGACACACTAGAAAGTACTAAAGCGACGAATGTGAGATGGGGGAGGTGGGAAGATATCCTGCTTGACCCTGACTTAGAGATAGGACCAGCAAAATCCATATCTAAAAAACAGGCGAAAACTGTAAATAGTGAGGAGAGACCATATGAATGGATTCTTTATACAGATGGATCCAAAAAGGGTGAAGACCAGTATGCCCACTGGGGCTTCATCCTGAAACACAATGGTAAAGAGATATGCCGCAGGAAAGGTCAGACTCCTGGCAGTGCCCAAGCAGGAGAGGCTACAGCGGTGTTAGAAGGATTGTTGGAGGCCATAAGATTACACGTGAGTCGAGTAAGACTTATAACCGATAGTCACTATTGCGCCCAGGCGCTCAAAGAGGACTTATCCATTTGGGAAGAAAATGGGTTTGAAGGAGCGAGGAGTAAAGAAATTGCTCATGCTGAGTTATGGAAGAAAATAGCCGAGTTAAGGTTAAATATGACTATCGATGTTGTTCACCAGAAAGCCCACGTCAAGGAGGGGGCTCACTGGAGAGGAAATGATGAAATAGATAAATACGTCCAAGAGAGAAGATTGGTAATTGTAGGAGCAGAAAAATGGGACAATACCCCCAAAGGAGGAAAAGTGGTCCCAGATGAGTTTGTGTGTGAGGTGACTAAGGCCGTACATGAAGCGCTAGGCCATGGAGGTGCCTTGCCCACAAAGAGAGAGCTGGAGAAACTGGAACTTTGGATCCCAGAAAAGAAAATCCGTTCAGTTATACGAAATTGCGAGTTGTGTAATAAGTATAATGCAGGACGCCGAGGGCAACGAGTGGACGGATTGACGATTAAAAGCACTGTTCCATGGGCATCAGTTTGCATGGACGTAGCAGGCCCCATGGGAGTAAACGGCACTAAAGGTGAGAAGTATCTTGTTGTGCTTGTAGATTCGATGTCAGGACATTTTGGATTAAAAGCGGTACGTAATGCGAATGCTAATAGCGTACTAAAAACATTGGAAAAGGGTTGTATGTGGTTAGGCATACCGAGAGAGTTAAGAACTGACAATGGAACTCATTTCAAAAACGCTACAATAGACAGGTGGTGTCAAAAGTGGGGAATAATAAGGACTTACTCTCCGCCTTACACCCCTCAAGCTAATGGCGTGGCTGAACGAACCATTGGCCTAGTTAAAAGTTGGCTCGGGAAAAATGCTAATGGAAAAGAATGGAGTGAAAAATTGGTGGAGTTGGTCAAGGACTTGAATGGGAGGAGCAGAGCAGATAGACCTTCCCCTTCAGAGGCGTTAAACCAGCGCCCCTTTGTCGCTCCTGAGGTAGGACGAATGCAAAGTACAGAAAACACTCAGAAAGGAAAGTGCCCATTTCAGGTAGGACAGAGAGTGTGGATAAAATCTCATGGTCCATCTGATAGCCAGGCAGTAAAAGCAAAGTATGACCAATCTGACGTCATTGAAGAAGTTTTAGACAGAAATACAGTGCGATTAAAAAAGAAGGGACTCCAAGGGGTAGAGCAGCTAAAACCAATGCCAGTTAATTCAGCCTAAAGCTAAGGAGAAAGACAAATAATTAAAAAATGGAAGCAGCCACTCCCGCCTTTGTCAAGCTCGTTATGGTGAAAGGAGCTGTCATCGTGCGGAGGACTGAAAAGGAAGTAATGGTTGGTAGGGCATTTAATCTTTGGATAAATGCAATAAGAGGATATATTGTTAATAGAGTAGAAGATTTTAGTTGGCAACCGGCTATCTTGACCTGCATAATTTGTAGTGGAAGCGAGGAGTTGAGGAGCCAGTGGAATGTGGAACAGATATCCGACGAAGGCTGGTTGGACGAGCTTAAGCCGGATTTGAGCGAGGTAGGCACGGCTAAGATATTTGAAATACAGGTATGTGGGTATTGTAGAATAAAGAGCCTACCTAGAATAAAAGTGCATGTTCAGTGGGATTTAGCCCCGCAAGAGAATACAGATGCACAGTATTGTAAATGTATGTGGGATGGAGAGAAGGTATTGTATTGTCAACATTGTTGGATGAGAATGGAAAGAGGTTCACTGATAAGAGCTGGGGAAGCCGAAGGGTGGCAGCTAACTAGAGCGGAAACCCCGATAAAGTCGCTGAGTTCCGATTTGCTGACCTATTGGCCTATGGAGATAAACGAGAGGACGTGCGACTTGAGATTTCAGGCGCTGCTTTATAACAACTGGCCGCCGGAAGGAGGTGAGTATCGCCCGGCTCCGCTTATTGTTGGCTCGGAGGCGACGCCAACTCTAATATATATTGAACCTAAGTGTGTAGTTGAACCAGGGGTACCCTGGGCCACAGTAATCAATGGTGTGTTAGCCCGAGGGGATATTCCGATGGAAACATTACCTGACGTCCCACAAGAAAGGGTAATAAATATTAGTAGTATGTGTAGTAGTAATGTGTTAATGTACGCTACATTGGATAAAATGGAATATAAGGCTAAAACAGCAGTAGTAAGGGTGAGTCCAGTGGTGTCGCCTCAACAAGATACGAGGTCTGACACAGGATACTGGATAAAAGTAAAAATAATGATGGCCATGAAACCTTATGAGGGTATATACTCATTGGGAATGGAAGTGTCAATGAGTACGGAGGAGGAGGCCAAGCGGCTTCACCCCAAATGTACTTTTTATAGGGAGTGCCATAGTAGTGCACAGATAAGAATGTATAGTGGTAGAACCTATAGAGATGAAAAGGGTGAAAAAATAAGGCCTAGTGGTAATGAGAAGATGATGGCATTAGCTCAGGTGGCCACAGAAAAGCTAGAAAAACTTAATGCGAGTTCATTAAGTGAGGGAAGGCTCGGGCAAGAACGAGTGACCCATGTCAGGGGAAAATCTGACCTTAGAGGTCGCCCAAAGGAAAAATGGTGGCAAGGATGTCCATACCCGGGTTGTACCGGTGAAGGACATGTAGTCGGCGACCACAAAAGACATTGGTCGCTACGTGGATGTCCTAGTTTTAACGAGGCAAATCCATGTCAGTATAAATCACCTAGATGGAAGGAATTGGTGAGAAAGTGTAGAAAGGCCCCTCATTCCGTTTTTCCCCAGGAGGAACAGATGGAGATGGGTAAAGTATTGGAAACTCCAGCTGCGAGGTCAAAGGCGGAATGGAGGGAAGGGCCAGACATGATGAAGATAAGTAGTCAAAAGATCAAAAAAGCTAGGAAAATTGATTATCAATAAATTGGAAAAATCCTCCTATTTAAAAGAAAATAAATTTTTGTATATAGAAAAGATAACTGGGTAAGGAAGGCCAACCCCCAAGAAAAGGAGGAGGAGCTAATGAGATGTTAAAACGCAACAGTCCTTAAAGGACAAGACCAAAAGAAGAAAGCATGAAACGGAGCTACGAGATGGAGGAAGAGCAAGGTTGTAGCAAGCTAGTAATACTAGAGCTAAGCTCTAGTACTAAGCTAGAAGACCCACCGGACACAGTTGATGAACAACCTAAAGCTATTAACCGCCAGCGACAAAATTGGAGGTATGGAAAGGTTTTGATAACTATCAAACTTTGTTTTATGGCAATATTTTTGACATATTATTTGATGAGACAAAAATCTAGCATCGCTAGAACAGCCCCTATTAATCCCCTCGACCTGGTAGAAATACGGCATGGCACCACTAAAATAACCAATCAGACGTGTTGGAAGGTGGAAGTGAAGCATGTTTGTGAAGAATGGAGAAGGAAGAAGGGAGCCTGCGGTGCCGGGGAGGAAAAACCCTGTGGGATAGGATGGAGAAGGGAGAGGATTGCAACCCTAAATTCCTATCTTCGCACCTTTAACAGCACATATTATAATGAAACCCTAGAGGTCTTGAGAAGAAGTATTATATATCCTGCGAAATCAAAAAGCAAGTGTGCACATCCAGTGATTTTACGAGTTGATAACACAACAAGCGACTTTACAGTCAATATTACCTTGTTATGTCTGGAGAAGCAAGAACAAAGAATCATCAGAAAGAACTGGGTCCAGATCGGGAAGGAAGAACCTGCTTGGTACTTCAACGAATATTGTGCAAGACTGCCAGATGCAACAGGTGGATACTGGCTGAAGACAGGCCATGACGCCTCTGACTTTACCTACCCGGCGGCCCCACGGAATGACACCTGTACCGAATTTCGCCCGGCATGGGAACGATGTTGGAACTGTATAACCTTTCGGTGCGAGGAGCCAGGGACCAACGGGACCACAGATTACTTGCCAGGTACTCCTACTCCATCATCAGGTAGGTCACCTAAATTTCTTAAATTACGTCGGTTTGCAAAATTTAAAAAGCCTGTACCAATATCACAGAAAAAATTAGTAATAACGCGACGGCCAGGATGCAAGTTAATGTTAGAAAAGGCCCAGTCGTATAATAATAGCCATTGTGATTGGAATATGATGAAATATTGTTTTGAGCCCTATCATATGTTTTGTTATGCAGATGAGGGTAATATAATTACACCCTCCGATATAGGGCTTAGGCGTGATGTAAGGTTAATCCTGAGTCACTTTATTAGATTATATGCCGGAAATGCATTAGATCAAGAGAAAATAGAAGTGAAACATGAAGTATGGCTAAATGATTCCTTTCCATGGATATGGAAAAGAGATACATATATATTGAAATCAACCTTTAATAAAACTTTGGGAATAAATGTGTTAAAAGTAGTATGGGCACGGATGTGGGCTCAACGTATTCCTACACCGGATGATTTATATAATGTCCCAAAAGGGGATTTTGATAAAATTGACCAATGTGTAGCATTGAGAATGTATAACAGATTGCATAGGAAGGAGTGGATAAGTGGAATTTCACCACGATGCCCCTTGGTGGAGATAGGAACACCACCTTTGACTCATTGGATATATAACTGTACAGGGTTGAACACAAACCTAACGATTAAAGGAGTGCTACAAGCATGGAAAGAAGGACACACGAGAGATGAGAGTAAGACGTGGTGGGGGCTCAATAAAGATGAGATGGTTCAGGATGTGATACCTTGCTTAGGAGAGTCGGAGAATTATTGGATTAAATATCAATATATGGCGACGGTGTATTCTAAAGAGAACGATATTTGGCCTGACATTGAAAGACCAGCCTTATATGCTAATCCAAGACCATGGGAAATGTTGTGTAAGGGGGGAGAGTCCGTGAAAAATTTTAATGAATGCACAATTGTATTAGCACGTATACCCTGTTATAAAGTCTCCCGATTTCAGAATTTTTGTAATGTACGTTATCGCGATGAAAATTATGCCAACTATGAGGGGGAAGTATGGATCAAGGATAATAGTAATCAATGGATCCGGAGTCAAGCTGCAGGTAGAGAATATTGTACGCGATGGGACAAAGATCATGACTTATCCAAAATGGTAGGATTAAGAATGATCCCCAAGCCTCCTGACTCTATTATGCAGATCTTAGAAGGTCACGCATTTAGGAAGACCCTTTGTAAAGGGGATATAGTTACAGGGTTTGATTGGCTGGGATTTAATAAAATTTATGGCCCTGGCACATGCCACGAACCTGCTGAAAGATGGCTGCATTGTGGACACAGTGACGAATATGATCATAAGGGGGAACATGTATGTATTTGGTATGAGAGAATAGGATTGGCAATAAAAGGTGTAGTAAAAACTGTGGCCACTACAGCCGGGGAAGTTGTAGAAGATGTAGCAGGGATGGCGATTATTGGGATAAGTACAGGGCTGTATGGTTTATTATATGATGTAGGACTATGGTTCCTGCTAGTGTCAGGAATTGTTCTGTCAGCAGTTATAGCTGTTGCAGTTATCAAAAGAGGGATTTTGGCATTATCTACCCACCGAAATTATAAAGGGAAAACCTCACCAAATAAGGTTAAAGCTCAGTTATTGGCCAACGAGCTGCAGAAAAAATGGGGGGGCCGACTAAGGGGAAATTATTGAGAAGTGGGGATGGGCTTCAGAAAAGGGCGGGATCGATCCAATTATAGATAAGACGCCCTAGCCCTGACTTCCTCACTTCTCACTGAAATCTTTTGGCGGAACAGTAACCAACAACTAACCATGGCTTGTAATGCTTTGGGTAAAGGTATTATTGGAAGACCAGGCGCCCTTCAAAACGTGAGTAATGAAGTGGAATATTGGATAATTTTTAT
Source organism: Festucalex cinctus (assembly GCF_051991245.1). NCBI lineage: Eukaryota > Metazoa > Chordata > Actinopteri > Syngnathiformes > Syngnathidae > Festucalex > Festucalex cinctus. The sequence goes on along the minus strand of NC_135416.1, from coordinate 29,722,392 downwards.
AATATGGCTTTTTTATTGTTGTGTCGGATATAGCGAACAACTAAATTAATAGTGTGGGGAATAATTTTAATTCTCCTTTGGTTATGTCTGGTCGACCACTTGGTTTTAGTAATTTGGGTTTTTATCTATGTATTTTTTTTTTTTTTTTTTTATTTTACTCTCCCGCCAAGAGGTTCCGCTACTCGGAAGAGCGACCACACTCTCGCTCTCCCGTAGTAGAGGTGTTCCGCATTGATGGAGTAGATGCGGATGGAAACTTAGACTAAGATTAGAATGTATATATTGGGAGCCGCAATATTTTAGGTTTCCCTCGGGTCTAAGAATTGTCGAATTTTGGATGTGTGTTTAACAGGATAACCAGGATCAGCCGCAGTGTGTCTTCTGTGGAAGTGATCTCCTCACGTCCGCTTGGGTGGTGGGGGACGCTTTCTATGGACACTGCTGCTATCCTTTGCCCGCAGTGGATGAGGGTAGAGAAATGTGGCTCATACCAGACGGGCTTTTTCTAAATTTCGTCAGTGATTTTTTTATTGATATCCAGTGTGGTTCCTGGATATGGCCTGGCTTTGCTGACCTCGCGGGCTCAAGTAAGTTGGAAGGTTTGGTTCAAAGTCGCTTGAAAGAGATACGTTATTATTTTAACGTTGAGGGTGAATTTATCGGGAGAACTTTCCCTTTAATGCGCATGATATGGCGCCTGCCTGACGGTGCTCGGCGCTTGACATTCAACACATTGGCTGGCTTCTGTGTAGCCGCCACTCCTTTGAGACAGGTCGGATCCAATCAGGATGAGTGGCCCTACGAGCCTGTAACGCCCTCCTCGCCCTTCCTGGACCGGGTTGACGAGCCTGGGGAACCCAGAGCCGCCCGACAGGATGTTCCAGTTGGTAAGGTTGTGCCACTGTTGAGATCACCCTCCCCCACGGTTACATCGACCACTGATGACCTGGAGGGTGTGCAAGGCGAGGATGGGGGTGGAACGGGGTCATCTCCCTCCCTGATGATAGGTGAACTGGGCCTGTGGTCTCCTCTTACTGATCCTCCGTCCGACTCCTTGCCTTCTGAATCCCCGGTGTCTCCGTTGCCGGAGGACACAAGGGGGTTGCATGCAGGTGACGGGTTGGATGGGGGCTTTTGAGGTTGATCAGTTTGGACACCATTGATCTCTAGGAGGGGGTGTTGAATTGAGTAGATTGAGCAGGGTCAGATGAAACGTCATATCATGTAAAATGAGATAGCAAATTAATGGGCTAGACTCAATTCTTAGTTAGAGACCAATAGGTGTCTACAGGACTGATAAATATTCTTTGGCCTCTGGGTGTAGTTCCTCAAAGTAACCACCAGATGCCGCCAAACCTGTACAACTAAGCCACCCACTCAGCATTGCCCGGATAATTTTATATAAGATATAAATTAAATATAAATAAATGATTATCCTGAATTAAGTAATAATACACAACACAATCTATATTCGATAATTGTTAACCTGATTTTTGGATCAATGTTTGTAGCACATTGAAAGCCAACTATGAAGTTTTGCTGTCTTTCTTTTTCTTTTCTTTTATTTTATTTACAAGCGATACTGTCTTTTATCGCTGATAATATTGCTGTAACTGCATTGAAAAGATTATCTGTATGTATTGTTTGATTTAACAAAGATATATACAAGATGTAACAGAGATTAGAATTAACCTGTTAAGTTCACGCTGAGAGAATTTGGGATTTAACATGTCATGTATATATATGTTATTCATGCTTGCTTAATTAATATATATATGATTTTATTGATTTTAACGTTAATCATTTGTCGAATAGAGCTGAAGACCTTGACATATTTTTATGCATGACTCATCATGCAACGCTGTGTATCCATGACACATTTGTAAGGAATGTATGACCTCATGACTCAGCTTCATGGCTCGTCTGTGGAAGATTACTGGAAATGAGTCCCAGCAAGTGCGCTTTGATATGAGAAGGTGCGCGGAGGGACATTCACCGGAAGGAGTCAGTGGTGTGGCCCAAGAGTATAAAAAGCCGTCACCAACTCTGAGCTACGCCCTTTTCACCCTGCGATGTATCTGGACAGAGTGTATGTTCGAAGATGGAATATAACTGCCTGCCTGGACTTTGGATTTTTACGAAGGACTGGGATTAAGCTGTGACTGGAATCTTTTTTTCAATGATTGGTAATGTACAAATCTTTTAGCAATAATGATGTATAATAGGAAGATATGAATGACTAATCGCGTGTTAGGGTGGGGGCCATTTAATACACTCTCATATCTTTAAAATTATTTTCAGCCAAAAACATCTTATTGTCGATCAGGTCTTAAGCTTTTCCGAGGAATGATCAATCTTGTAAAGCTTATTGTAAAAGGTTATACTATTTTTAATCTCCTGTTTTATTTTATTTTATTTTATTTTGATTGATTTAAAGTTTTATCATTAAATGTGATTTTTGATTTATATTGGTTGTCTTATTATCGTCAATAAAATTATTTAAAAGACAAGGTTCGTATTAATCATTCTACTATCTTGTCTCATATTGTTTTGATTTTATTATATTTATTTTCGGACGTTTTAATAAGTCCGAGGTCGTTCTATAAGACCTCATTTGTTTATGATTTTATTTTATTTATTTGAGGTCGTTCTATAAGACCTTTTTATTTGTTTATGATTTTATTTTTATTTTGGTCGTTCTATAAGACCTTCACATTTGTTTATGATTTTATTTTTATTTTTTGGTCGTTTTATAAGACCTTTACATTTGTTTATGATTTTATTTTTATTCGTTGGTCGTTTTATAAGACCTTAATGTTTGTTTATGATTTTATTTGGGACGTTTGATGAGCCCTCATTATTTTTTTGATTTTATTTTATTTATTCCGGACATTTTATAAGTCCACCTCATTATTTTTTCCAAGACGGACAACAGTAAAGGACGTTTGGTGGAAGGTAAGTGCATTTGAATAACCTCTAACCAATGCTTCCATCTGTATTAATATAAGTCAAATACTCCTGCTTGATATGTAACAAATCCGTATGATCCTAACAAGGATTATTAAATTACTAGGTCAATAACAAATGCAAACAACTCAGAGAAGTGGAGCTGCCAATGAAGTGAGGTGTACATGCTAGCATTCCTGGGCTCTGTGTGTGTGGTTACTCACTCAGGATTGATAGGTGTATGAAAACGGATTGGCCTCATGATAAGATGACAGTGAATAAACCTAGGTGAATCCACTTTGATATATCGGCTTATTTAATTCCCGTCTCCTCACGCTGACGCCTTAGAGCTGGTGAGGAAAAAGGGGAATTTCTAACCCTTTAATTGGAGAGTCGATCAGGACATATTTCCCGATTTAAGTCCTGCGGGTAAGCGGAAGTTGACACAGTGTTTTAACGTGGAGGGCCGGGTGCGGGGTTTGGGCGGGGCTTTGACCAGGAGAACGCCTTCCAGCTTTTCCGGAGAGGAGAGCGCGCCCTCTGTCGGCTTAACACAACACCTGAATTCTCTGTGTCATATATTATACATATTTAGCTAGCATGCTAAGTGGTTTACTACAGAAACACTAACACTAATGCCACAAGGTTATATGTAGAAAAAACACAGACTTACAGGCGGTTTAGGAGTTCCTGGTCAACTTTTGCATCCACGAGTCTGTGACGATATGCCACAGGGAACTCAGGTATTGCCTTTAGCCGACAGAGGGCGCGCTCTCCTCTCTCCTCTCTCCTCTCCGGAAAAGCCGGAAGGCGTTCTCCTGGTCAAAGCCCCGCCCCAAACCTCGCACCCGCCCCTCTATGTTAAAACACTGCCAATAGGTTGAAACTGAAAAAGAGAGAACCCAGCGAGTTGAAACTGAAAAACCATGAAACTCGGAAAAAAAAAGAGAAAGCGTAAAAAAAAATCTGCAGATTGGCATAGAAGAAGACATCATAATACAAAAATATGGTAAAAGAAAGTAGTGTTTTTTCAGTGTTTGTGTTTTATTTTTCAACACAACCTTTTACAATGCCAATTCTTGTTTCACAATTCCAATACTTGTTTCAATGCCAATGCAGCTTTTTCCACAATGACAATTTTTTTTTTCATGCCAAATCTTATTGGCAGTGTTGTGGCTCCATAGCCCTGCCCCACTATTTGAGAAGAACTGGTCTAAATCTACTTTCAGCAAAAATCCAGCCACATGTATGTCTTACCTGAGACCGTTTCCATCATCAAAGAAGAAGTATTTGGATTTTGTCTCTCTGAGGTTCAGTTTGTTGTTTTCACCTCGGAGGACAATCTTATCCCAGAGCACCACCTGGTTCAAAGACTGGCATGTGCGCGCACACACACCCACAGACACACACCCACCCCCACGCATGCATACACACGCACACACACCCACACAAACACACACAAGCACATTTTGAGATGAGCATATTTCAACCACTTTCTGTTTTGCGCAGACCCTGAGGTGACAGAGAAGATACAAAAATCTTTGGTCCCTCGCAAAAAAAAAACAAAAAAAAAAACATGATATTTGAACACATAACATGGAGCATAAAAACAAAATACAAGTCTAGTGAAAGCTCATTCGAGAGTCAAGGGGCGGTAGCTTTAAAAGACCGGTCTCCGCAAGTCTCAGAGATTTGGAATTAACTGTTGATCCTGCGCACATTCAGATGTGCTTTTCGCTCCCAACTGGAGGGACATGACCACCGGCAGTTCTGATCAGGTTTGTTGACAGAAAGAAAAAGATTGCTCTTCTGAGAGACCGTCACAAGCTTCGTGGTAAACATGTCTACATCAACGAAAATCTTACCAAACGAAATGCTGACGTCGCCAAAAAGGCACGACAAATGAGAAAGAATGGACTTATCGAAAGCACGTGGACAAAAGATTGCCGAATTTTCATTCAAACTAAAGATAACTCTGGTCAACAAAACACACGAATTGTGAAAACAGTTTGAGAATTGGCGGAGCTTGAGAGACTTCAACAACAGTAACTTACATCATTAATTACCCAAAACTGGCGTTGTATATGATTACTTGCTGTACATTCCAAGGCTAACTCTTGTTTATACACCTGCATTGATAACATGTATTGCTGTTCCCATTTGAATCTAAATATTGTCTGGCTCGAATTCCGTTTGGACATTTGTTGTAACAGTCAAGGCTACATGATAAGGCTGTATTGTGGCTACAATGAATCTGCTGTCAATACGCAAAATGGGGGTTGGTGGTCTGGTTCCTGGAGTGCGGATGGCGTGGGCCGCTCTGCTGGGTGAGCGAGGCTGGGCAGCGCTCAGGAGTCATCAAAAACTACGAGGTGCTGGCAACGGTGGTGACCAGAATCGAAGCTAAAACTGCTTGAAAGCAGTGGGCTGAATGCGGGCCGATCTACTCTTCTGGAAGCCACAACATGTGTGAAAGCTGATCCGAGGTCAGCGAAGACACTACTGGTGAAAGAAGAAATGCGCTTGTCTTGGCTGCTCGCCTGGCGGGGTGGGCCTGCTGGTGGCGTCTGGGGACAGATTTACCAGTTCCAAATGACTGGGACTTGCCACAATCTACACACGGACATTCAAGATGAACTGAGCGAGCACAGCCTAGGATAGTATGGGACGAATAACGATAAAAATCAATGACTATTCTAAATAATGTATATGACTGATGCGTTATAGTAATGGGTCGATGGGGACGGGTGTCCGACCGTCTATGAGTAGGTCGGTACTTCACCAAGTGCAAGACGATTACGCCCAATTCACACCAACTGCGGAATGGATACCATGCAGTTGCCGTACGGCGGCCGTACGGATGTCGCAAGATTAGA
>NC_135416.1:29696570-29709070 GCF_051991245.1 Festucalex cinctus | reverse complement strand
CCGCGACAGGCACCGACCACCTTACGGCCACAGCTCCGATCGGCCGCCTCAACAATGGAGGCGCGAAACATGGCCCATTCGGACTCAATGTCCCCCGCCTCCCCCGAGACAAGGGAGAAGCTCTGCCGGAGGTCGGCATTGAAACTCTTTCTGACAGGGGATTCCGCCAGACGTTCCCAGCAAACCCTCACAATACGTTTGGGTCTGCCAGGTCGGACCGGTGTCTTCCCCCACCATTGGAGCCAACACACCACCAGGTGGTGATCAGTTGACAGCTCCGCCCCTCTCTTCACCCGAGTGTCCAAAACATGCGGCCGCAAATCCAATGACACGACTACAAAGTCGATCATCGAACTGCGGCCTAGGGTGTCCTGGTGCCAAGTGCACATATGGACACCCTTATGTTTGAACTATATATATATATATATATATATATATATATATATATATATATATATATATATATATATATATATATATATATATATACATATATATAGAGAGAGATTGATTGATCATATAAACATACAAAAAAACAGCAGAGAAACAAAAAAGAAAAGAAGAAAAGAAAAAACAAAAAACAAACTCATTATATACATTATATATGATTTTCATGCTCTTATTTGACATAAGTAATTTTTTTTAACTTTGCTTTTAAACAATTTTTTAAACTCAAAAAGTCAGTCACATCTTTTCAAGTCAATTCCCAAATTATTCCACAAATTAACACATTTTACAGAAACACACCTTTGCTTAATATTTGTTCTTGTTTTGAGGTTTTTGTACACATTTGTACCCCTTATATCATAAGGACTGTGTCTAATTTCAAACAACCTCTGAGTACTGTGGCAGAGTAAATTATTATATACTTTGTACATTATTTGTACTATTTTAAACTCAACCAAGTCATAAAATTTCATTGTATTTAATTTGATAAATAATGGATGTGTTGATTCTTTTTTTGCAATTTGAAAACAGAGTTAGTGTTTGTTTTATATGCATTTCCCCAGATCTCCACACAATAGGTCAAATATGGTAATAAGAATGAACTATATAATATATATAATGAGTTCATGTTCAAGACATCCTTAGTTTTATAGCGTATCCCGATGATTTTTGACATTTTCCTTTTAACATTTTCTATATGTGGCTTCCAACATAATTTATCATCAATAACTACTCCAAGGAATTTATTTTCATACACCCTTTCTATTTCAATTGAATTCACCATAATTTTAACTTGGTTAGTAATTTGTCTAGTGCCAAAAATTATTAACTTGGTTTTATTTAAATTTAATGATAATTTGTTCATATCAAACCAATTTTGTAATGTATTCAATTCATACTCCACAGTGGTCAGAAGCTGCTTCAGGTTGTCTCATGAACAGTAGACAGTTGTATCATCAGCAAATAAGACACTTTTCAATATTTTTGAGACACTACAGATATTTATATACAATATAAATAATTTAGGGCCTAACACAGACCCTTGGGGGACACCATAAGTAATCTTCAAGTATTTTGATTTTATATTATTAAACTTCAAATACTGATATCTATCATACAAATAACTTTTCATCCATTTATATGCTAAACCTCTTATACCATACCGCTCTAATTGATTCATTAATATAGAATGATCCATGGTATCAAAAGCTTTTTTTAAATCTGATAGAATAATTGTTGAATTAAGAATAATTATCTAACAAGTGTGATTTGCAGAAGATGATTTGATTGATTTAACTATATTGTTTTTATCATACATTTGCTAAGTTTTCATAATCATTCATAGTGTTTGCAGCAAGAGCAAAACTGCTCTTGAAGATCTGGAGACCAAAATTACGCATCCGTTGGCAATCGAAAGTGCCCTTGCATAAAACGTGATGTTTATTGAGTTTCTGCAAAGTCATGATCGAACGTCAAAGAAGAACCTGGATGGAGAAGATAATCAGTATCTCTTTCGCTTCCCCTCCCTATTTTCATTTTGTGTGCCAGGCAATCCAAATAAAAAGAGAGGGGGCAGAGGGACTGTTTTAGAAGCATAGGTTTGAATTGTATGGCACAGTTCTCCTCTGCTCTCCTCGCTAGCATGTTCAAAGGTATTACGGTGTCTTTCTCTCCTTTTTGTGTCTGTGTAAAATTATTATAAAAGTGTCAGTATTGATGAACCTGACAAAATCCATAAAAATCCCAACAGTAATTTTTTTTATTATCTATGTTAGTTGATATTGCTTCTACGAGTTCCATGACTGCCATTGAGGTGGTCCGTTTTTCTCTAAACCCATATTGATTTTCACAAGAGCTTATGTTTCTCAATCAAGTTGTCAAGTCGGGATAAAAACAATTTTTCTAGAATTTTTGAGAACTGTGGCAACAATGATATTGGTCTGTAGTTATTGAATATGTGCCTATCTCCACTTTTGTAAATAGGAATAACTTTTGCTATTTTCATTTTTGATGGAAATATACCAGTTTTAAATGACAAATTGCATATATATGTGAAAGGTTGCACAATATATTCTATAATACTTTTTACTAGTATCATATCAATATTAGAACAATCAGAAGACTTTTTATTTTTTAATGTTTTTACAACATTTAATCCTTCTATATCATTAACAGCATCAATGAACATAGTGGAAGAATTATTTTCAATGTACTTATCTATTTCATATTTATTTCTTGGTTCTAGAATTTCGTTTGCCAAGTTACTGCCAACATTAACGAAATACTCATTAAAATTATTGGCTATATTAGAAATTTCATCAATGACAATATTTTTATCTTTTATAAAATATTGTGGATAATTTATTTTTGCAGAACATTTTTTAATTACATGATTTAGTATTTTCCATATTTCTTGTGTATTGCTTTTATTCTGCTCTAATAATTAATGATAATAATTTTTCTTATTTGTATAATATTTAATAGTTTATTTTTATAAGTCTTATACTTTGCTTCAGCTTCCACAGTTTTCAATTTAATAAATCTTTTGGACAAATTATTTTTCTTTTTACATGCATTCTCTATCCCTTTCGTCATCCATGCCTTATTTGGACCTTTATACTTTCTTGTAATTTTAATTAATGGACAGTGTTTATTATATAAAGAGATAACTGTTGACTGAAATTCACTATATGCAGTATTAGGATCATTATTTGAATAAACCTCAGACCAGTTATGTTTCTCAAAATCCAACTTAAAGGCAGCCATGGAGCGTGGTGTTCTTAACTCTTGTTTGAAATGTGTACGTTATCGGCTTCATTTTTTTTAAATCAAAATAGTCAAAAAAAAGTGCAAAGACTGGGAGATGATCACTTATATAATTAATAAAAAGTCCACGTTCTATTTTTAAGTCAATTTTATTTGTAAATATATTATCTATTAGTGTAGCTGTCTCAATTGTTATTCTACTAGGTTTTGTAATGAGAGGAAATAAACTATTACGATACATTATATTTATAAAGTCAGTTGTTTTCTGATGTCCATTTGGATTTAACAAATCAATGTTAAAATCACCACACATTATTCGCATTTTTTTTTTTTTTATCACGCGTATATGGATTACCTAACTGCAACAATAAGTATGTCGTGCATTTTAATAAAATAAATACAAAATAAAGGACCCTGAGAAATAACCCGAATAAAGTAAACAAAAACAAATTGTACTCTTTTAAGTTCAACATTATATATATATATATATACATATATATATATATGTATATATATATATATATATATATATATATAAAATTATATTTGGCTGGAGCATATAAAGCAATACCCCTCCCCCACATCGGGCAATCAGATCATCTCTCCCTGTTCCTCACACCTCGGTATTCACCACTCATCCAACGTGTGAAACCAATTGTAAGGACAATAAAGGTATGGCCAGTTGGGACAGATGCTGTGCTCCAAGACCGATTTAAAAACACAGACTGGAATGTGTTCACCAACGTAGATTTGAATCAGTACGCCTCGTCTGTACTGAACCACATCTCCACCACTATAGACAGCGTCACCACCCAGAAACAGATTACTATGTACCCTAATCAGAAGCCTTGGATGAATAGGAATGTCCGACTCTTGCTGAAAGCTCGCAACAGCGCCTTCAGGTCAGGGGATGCACAGGCCTATAGCACAGCCAGGGCTGATCTGAAGAGGGGCATCAAGAAGGCCAAACGCCACTATAAGGAGAAGGTAGAAGAGCACTTCTCCAACTCCAATCCCCGTCGCATGTGGCAAGGATTACAGACGATCACAGATTACAAGACCACCAGACCTTCCCCCGCTTCCTCTGATATCTCATTTCTCAATGAGCTCAACAACTTTTATGCTCGTTTTGAGAGGAAGAACTTAACAACTGCAACCAAGGCAGATGTGACTAATGACCACCAACCATTGACTCTCTCCTCCAACGATGTAGGAGAGATGTTGAGCAAGATTACAGTATACAAGGCTGCGGGTCCTGACGGCATTCCTGGACGAGTTCTTAGAGTGTGTTCTGGTGAGCTGGCAGGTGTACTTACAGACATATTCAACCTGTCCTTGGCTCATCCTGTGGTACCAACCTGCTTTAAAACAACCTCCATCGTACCAATACCCAAAAACTCCATCCCATCAAGCCTCAGTGACTACCGTCCGGTAGCCCTCACTCCGATCATTGCAAAGTGCTTTGAGCGGCTGGTCTTGGTACACCTCAGATCTTGTCTTCCCCCCACCTTGGATCCCCACCAATTTGCCTATCGGCAGAACAGGAGCACAGAGGATGCCGTCTCCATAGCGCTGCACTCTGTTCTCTCACATTTGGATAATAAAAACACCTACGCTAGAATGCTGTTCATAGACTTTAGTTCTGCATTCAATACAGTCAGCCCCTCAAAACTCATTGCAAAACTTATGGATCTAGGCATCAGTCCCCTCATGTGCAACTGGTTACTGGATTTCCTGACTAGCCGGCCTCAACATGTCCGACTAGATAATTATTGTTCATCTACCATCACTATAAATACCGGCGTGCCACAAGGCTGTGTGTTGAGTCCCTTCCTTTACTCTCTTTACACCCACGACTGCAGACCTTTCAGTGGTTCCAATACCATTATTAAGTTTGCAGATGACACCACGGTGATTGGCCTCATCAAAGACAACGATGAGGCAGCCTACAGGGAGGAGGTGGATCATCTGGCTGAGTGGTGCGACTCCAACGACTTGCTGCTCAACACTGAGAAGACCAAGGAGCTAATTGTGGACTTCAGGAGGAATGCAGCCCCACATACACCCATCCACATTAAAGGGATGGTGGTGGAGCGTGTGAACAACTTCAAGTTCCTGGGAGTCCACATCTCTGAGGATCTCACATGGACAACTGGCTGCTCCAAGCTGGTTAAAAAGGCTCACCATCGGTTCTTCTTCCTCAGGGCTCTGAGAAAGAACCATCTGTCCTCACATATTCTGGTGAACTTCTACCGCTGCACTATTGAGACTATTTTGACCAATTGCATCACAGTTTGGTATGGAAACTGCTCAGCTATGGACCGGAAGGCTTTGCAGAGGGTGGTGAAAGCCGCCCAGCGCATCTCCGGTGCACCACTCACCTCTGTTGAGGACATCTATATGAGGCGGTGCCTGAAGAGGGCGAAGAAAATCATGAAAGACTCCAGTCATCCAGCACACGGACACTTTACCCTCATGCCCTCTGGAAGGCGTTACAGGAGCCTCCGGACTAAGACCACTAGATATCAGAATAGCTACTTCCCTACTGTTGTTAGACTCCTGAACACTGTCTCCTGATCATAATTGCACTACTGTAAATAAATATCATACTGTAGAGATAGTCATATACAATTATTTAGCTGTTTATCAATATTATATACATATTTATATCCTGCCATAATGTGTATATACTAACCGATCTTATTTTTAAAATATAAAATTTATTCTTGCTAAAGAACTTCTGGATGGATGCAAACTGCATTTCGTTGTTCTGAACTTGTGACAGTGCAATGACAATAAAGTTGAATTCTATTCTTCTATTCTATTCTATACACACACACACTCAGTGTATGGTCACTCTGGCAGCGGGCGGGACAAAAAAAAAAATAGAACCAACACAATATTGGCCACTCTCTCACTGCTCAACGTGTCCCAAGCTCCAATTTAAAATAAATAAAAATGAATATGTAACTCTAATAAAAGTAGAAACACAGTTGCTTAATTTCACTATTCCTCCAAATCCCCTTTCTGCAGACCAAGCATAATATGGAGATTCTTTTTTAAGAAGATGAGCATTTCAGCATGCCGCCCCATTAGCTTGCTTCATATGCTCCTCTATGATAAATGAAGTTGCTCTGAGCTCCAGATGTCCGTGGTGAAGTTAACAGCGTTAGCATTTGCCACATAAGCCGCTATACACGAAATAGTGGCGGCTCGAAATAACGTAGCGAGGCTTCAGGTGCTCAATTACATTTAAAGCCGGTAAAAAAGCCAGTACTAACGATTGACAGGCTGGCCATCAAGCACAATAAATTAAGCGATCTTTTCAGTGATACTTACGTGAAGCCTTGTTACCGTCCCGTGGGAGTTTCTTACGGTGTGAAAATGATTCCGACACCGTTGACTGTCTTATTATTCGCCTTGGTTCTCTTCTCAAAATCCTCATGCTCTCGTTTGTGATACTTTTTCAAATGCTTGATGAGGTTGGTTAGATTAAACTTCTCCCTTTATTTTCCACCACGGGGAACTTCGGCTTTTGACAAACGTTGCTGTCCGCTGTCTTTTTCTTTTTTCAATGAAAAATACTCCCACACTGTCGACATTCTCTCTTCCGGTTAGCTAAAAGCTAATTCACATGCATGCTTGTTTGTTTGATCACGTGAGCGCTGCATCCTCGGCGCAGACGCTGCTGGATAGAAAATCAGGAGCGGAAGCTGGAAGGGACTGTTTATAATTGTGTGCAAATATCGGATATTTTTGGAAATGGACAGAAAAAATCCGATACTGTTTTTTTGGCTGATATCGGACACAGATCCGATATCAGTATCGGATCGGGACACCCCTAATATATATATATATACAAATATATATATACATATATATATATATATATACACACACACACACACACACACACACACACACACACACACACACACACACACACATATATACACACACATATTACATTACATTTACTTGCAGAACAGTCATATGTGCACCTAAAGGATATGTTTGATATGCTGACTGACAAAAATAATTTTGTTAGCAGCTCTTGTGGTTTACCAGCAAGCGGCATACCTGGTCTAAATGTGTACGAATTGCAGAGCAAGTAGCAGCTTTCACAGACACACCGGGAAAATTTATTAATATGCATGAGCCGATATGAGCAAAAATATCAAAGTATTAAAATTACAGCTCTAAAATGTGCTTATTTGAAACATTTGGGGAAATAAAAACAGCATTTTTTTCGACACTGCTGGTTTTTATTTTTTAGGTACAATGTAAGCTGCAAAGGCAAACGTTAACTGCCTATTTAAAGATAACGAGCAATATCGATTCTGACGCCTGCGTATCGATACATGTATTGTAATGAGGCCCGCAACGATATATTGACGTATCAATTTTTTGAGCACACCCCTAATACACACACACACATTATATATATATATATATATATATATATATATATATATATATATATATATATATATATATACACACATATATATACACATATATACACATATATATATATATATATATATATATATATATATATATATATATATATAAAACAACTGATTTTATAAATATGATGTATAGTAATAGTTTATTTCCTGTTATTATAAAACCTAGTAGAATAACAATCGATACAGCTACACTAATTGATAATATATTCACAAATAAAATTGACCTTAAAATAGAAAGTGGACTACTTATTAATGATATAAGTGATCACCTCCCGATTTTTGCAATTTTTTATGATTATTTTGATAAAAAAATGAAGCCGATTACTTACACATTTGAAACTAGAGCAAGAACAACACGCTCCATGGCTGTCTTTAAGTTGGATTTAGAGAAACACAACTGGTCTGAGGTTTATTCAAATAACGATCCTGATATTGCATATAGTGAATTTCAGTCAACCATTATTTCTTTATATAATAAACATTGTCCATCAATTAAGATTACAAGAAAGTATAAAGGTCCAAATAAGACATGGATGACGAAGGGGATACAGAATGCATGTAAAAAGAAAAATAATTTATATAAAAGATTTATTAAATTGAGAACTGTGGAAGCTGAAACAAAGTATAAGATCTATAAAAATAAGAAAGATTATTACTATGAATTATTAGAACAGAATAAAAGCAATACACAAGAAATATGGAAAACACTAAATCATGTAATTAAAAAAAGTTCTAAAAAAACAAATTTTCCACAATATTTTATAAAAGATAACGATATGGTAATTGATGAAATTTCTGACATAGCTAATAATTTTAATGAATATTTAGTTAACGTGGGCAGCAACTTGGCAAATAAAATCCCAGAGCCAAGAAACAAACATGAAATAGATAAGAACATCGTAAATAATTCATCCACTATGTTCCTTAATGGTGTTAATGATATTGAAGTATTAAATGTTGTGAAAACATTAAAAAATAAAACGTCTACTGACTGTCTTAACATTGATATGACATTAGTAAAAAGTATTATAGAATATATTGTACAACCTTTTACATATATTTGTAATTTATCATTTAAACCTGGTATATTTCCATCAAAAATGAAGATAGCCAAAGTCATTCCTGTTCATAAAAGTGGAGAAAGACACACGTTTAATAACTACAGACCAATATCATTGTTGCCACAGTTCTCAAAAATTCTAGAAAAATTATTTTCATATAGATTGGATAATTTTATTGAGAAACATAAGCTCTTAAGTGAAACCCAATATGGGTTTAGAGAAAAACGGACCACCTCAATGGCAGTCATGGAGCTTGTAGAAGCAATATCTACCAAAATAGATAATAAAAAATTTACTGTTGGGATTTTTATGGTTTTAAAAAAAAGCTTTTGATACTATAGATCATTCTATATTAATGAATAAATTAAAGAAATATGGAATAAGAGGTTTAGCTTATAAGTGGATGAAAAGTTATTTGGAAAATAGATATCAGTATGTGCAGTTTAATAATGTACAATCAGAACACATGAAGATCACTCATGGAGTTCCCCAAGGGTCTGTGCTCGGCCCTAAATTATTTATACTGTATATAAATGATATTTGCTGTGTCTCAAAAACATTGAAAAGTGTCTTATTTGCTGATGATACAACTTTCTATTGTTCAGGAGAAAACCTGAAGCAGCTTCTGACTACTGTGGAGTATGAATTGAATATATTAAAAAAATGGTTTGATGTAAATAAATTATCATTGAATTTAAATAAAACCAAGTTCATAGTTTTTGGCACTAGACAAATCACTCATCAAGTCAAAATTATGGTGGATTCAATTGAAATAGAAAGGGTGAATGAAAATAAATTCCTTGGAGTTATTATCGATGATAAATTATGTTGGAAGCCACACATAGAAACTGTTAAAAGGAAAATGTCAAAAATCATAGGGATACTCTATAAAAGTAAGGATGTTTTAAACATGAAATCATTATATATATTATATAGTTCATTATTATTACCATATTTGACCTATTGTGTGGAATTATGGGGAATGGCATATAAAACAAATACTAACACCGTTTTCAAATTGCAAAAGAAAGCTATAAGAATTATTAATGGATCAAAGTATACAGAGCCAACACATCCACTATTTATTAAATTAAATGCAATGAAATTTTATGACTTGGTGGATTTTAAAATAGCACAAATAATGTATAAAGTTTATAACAATTTACTCTGCCACAGTACTCAGAAGTTATTTGAAATTAGACACAGTCCTTATGATATAAGGGGTACAAGTGTGTACAAAAAACCCAAAACAAGAACAAATATTAAGCAAAGGTGTGTATCTGTAAAAGGTGTTGATCTGTGGAATCATTTGGGGATTGATCTGAAAAATTGTGACTCAATGCTGGAGCTTAAAAAAATGTTTAAAAGTAAAGTTAAAAAAAATTATCTATGTCAGACCAGTATATGAAAAATGTACATGTGAGTATGTGTAAGTGATCTGGATAGGTATTATGGTATATGTTTAGTAAATTTATGTATATATGTTTTTGGTAAATGTGAATATGTTAAGTGCACTTGTGTATATATATATATATATATATATATATATATATATATATATATATATATATATATATATATATATATATATATAAAACTTGGGTTATATATATCATTTATTATTTTATTATTATTTTTAATAATTAGTAAATTAAAATTGTATTAATAATGAAATAAGTTTAAATATATTTAGTAAAAGGGGTAGGACTAGATAAGTTTTTAACTTCTTCCTACTCCCTTTTGAACATGTAAGTTATGATTAATTGAATGATTATGTTATTGGGATTTTCTTCTATTTTGATTGTTGTTGTTTTTTGTTTTATCTCTGCTGTTCATCTGTTTATATGTTCAAAAAATAATAAAAGGAAAAAAGGAAAAAAAATATACATATACAATCTATCCCCTCCGTGAGCCGGCACCTTAACGTGGTGGAGGGGTTTGCGTGTCCCAATGATCCTAGGAGCTATGTTGTCTGGGACTTTATGCCCCTGGCAGGGTCACCCATGGCAAACAGGTCCTAGGTGAGGGGCCAGACTAAGCACGGCTCAGAAGACACCTTATGATGAATATAAACTTTGGAGACACGTTTCCCTCGCACGGATGTGGGTCACCGGGGCCCCCCTCTGGAACCAGGCCTGGAGGCGGGGCTCGCTGGCGAGCGCCTGGTGGCCGGGCCTGCACCCATGGGGCCCGGCCGGGCACAGCCCGAAGAAGCAACGTGGGTCCCCCTTCCCACGGGCTCACCACCGGTGGGAGGGGCCAAAGGGGTCGGGTGCAGTGCAGGCTGGGTGGCAGCCAAGGGAGGAGACCTTGGCGGACCAACCCCCGGCAACAGAAGCTGGCTCTTGGGACATTGAATGTCACCTCTCTGGCAGGGAAGGAGCCCGAGCTGGTGTGTGAGGCCGAGAAGTTCCGACTAGACATAGTCGGACACGGCTTGGGCTCTGGTACCAGTCCTCTTGAGAGGGGTAGGACTCTCTTCCACTCTGGAGTTGCCCACGGTGTGAGGCGCAGAGCAGGTGTGGGCATACTTATTGCCCCCCGGCTCGGCGCCTGTACGTTGGGGTTTACCCCGGTGGACGAGAGGGTAGCCTCCCTCCGCCTTCGGGTGGGGGGACGGGTCCTGACTGTTGTTTGTGCATATGCACCAAACAGCAGCTCAGAGTACCCACCCTTTTTAGAGTCCTTGGAGGGTGTGTGGAGAGCGATCCCTCTGGGGACTCCCTCGTCCTGCTGGGGGACTTCAACGCTCACGTGGGGAATGACAGTAAGACCTGGAGGGGCGTGATTGGAACGAACGGCCCCTCCTGATCGGAACCCGAGCGGTGTTCTGTTATTGGACTTCTGTGCTCGTCACGGTTTGTCCATAACGAACACCATGTTCAAGCATAAGGGTGTCCATATGTGCACTTGGCACCAGGACACCCTAGGCCACAGTTCGATGATCGACTTTGTAATCGTGTCGGATTTGTGGCCGCATGTTTTGGACACTCGGGTGAAGAGAGGGGCGGAGCTGTCAACTGATCACTACCTGGTGGTGTATTGGCTCCGATGGTGGGGGAAGATGCCGGTCCGACCTGGCAGACCCAAACATATTGTGAGGGTTTGCTGGGAAAGTCTGGCAGAATCCCCTGTCAGAAAGAGTTTTAATGCCCACCTCCGGTAGAGCTTCTCCCTTTTCTCGGGGGAGGCGGGGGACATTGAGTCCGAATGGGCCATGTTTCGTGCCTCCATTGTTGAGGCGGCCGATCGGAGCTGTGGCCGTAAGGTGGTCGGTGCCTGTCGCGGCGGCAATCCTCGAACCCGCTGGTGGACACCAGCGGAAAGAGATGCCTCTACAACAACGCGTGGACATCGGGGACAGCGCCTCTGGATTGGCAGACCGGGGTGGTGGTCTCCCTTTTTAAGAAGGGGGACAGGAGGGTGTGTTCCAACTACAGAGGGATCACACTCCTCAGCCTCCCTGGAAAGGTCTATTCAGGGGTGCTGGAGAGGAGGGTCCGTTGGGAGGTCGAATCTCGGATTCAGGAGGAGCAGTGTGGTTTTCATCCTGGCCGTGGAACAGTGGACCAGCTCTACACCCTCCGCAGGATCCTCGAGGGTGCGTGGGAGTTCGCTCAACCAGTCCACATGTGTTTTGTGGATTTGGAGAAGGCGTTCGACCTTGTCCCTCGGGGAGTTCTGCGGGGGGTGCTTCGGGAGTCCAGGGTGCCGGGCCCCTCCCTGATACGGGCTGTTCGGTCCCTGTACGACC
>NC_135416.1:29674070-29691570 GCF_051991245.1 Festucalex cinctus | reverse complement strand
AATTGTAGCATTGAAACACTAGTAATATAGTTTGCTTAAATTGTTGTAATTAGATTTCCATCTGATTAACACTAAAGTCTACTGTTTTCTTAATATTCATATTGCTACACGGCCAGTTGCCAAACTACAGCCAGTATAGTTGGCTCCTGCTTTCTCGCAACTCACGTGTGAAGAGGGACACATTGCGTCCCCCCTCCCCCCGTGAGCCCACTGTCTGCCTTCTTCAACATCGCATTCAAAGCACTTTATAATTTAAATAATCAAGTTACCGTGATTTGAAACTAATCGAGAGATTTAAATTACTACTGTACCGTCGTAATCGATGATTTTTTACTAGATTTAAGACATTTTAACATCACGTGTCTTCGCCACTCTTAAACGTTACATTATATTTTTCCTACTCCTGTTTCACCAAGTGTTAGCACTGAGTTTAGGGTTAATATTTTTGTACGTTTTGCACTTTTTAATCTTCATTAATTCCGTCGTGTTTAATGAATTAACACCGTCTTACAGTAAGTAGTAGTTTCCCTTTCCCCTCGACGCGAGTCCTTACAGGATACTAGCATCGCGATATAAACCGTGGGAATTAAAACGTTTCCGTGGTTTCTGCTCCTTGATTTATTAAAATTATAATCACTCGTGTCTTCTTAATAATTCGGCGTCAGTGCCGCGCATAACAATACGCGCGATTATCCGTAAGGAGTGTTGATTGACAGCTGGCGACACACACACGCTTAACTTCCGGTGACATAGCCATTCATTGACAAAGTTTACGTTAGCTGTGTCTTGCTAACAACTTTGCTTGTCAAGTGCTACACAGGAGCCTCGTTGCGTTTTAAACGCCGATGGCGTCCTCCTGTGGCTATTCACGGTATCGCAGTCGAGGAACTTTTGCCAACAAAATTAAAACGCTTCATGACTTTAATTATTGACTTACCAAAGAGTTTGTTGAAATAATTAACCACCATTTTCAAGTACTTAATTTTGTTTTAATTAAAAGCAACACTCAACCAGTAGTGTATAGCTTTTCTCGTTGTATTAAACGTGTTTACCCCTTTTTTTAGGCACTGTTGGAAACCTCAATTGAATTAAATGTAATTTTAATTTAATGTGACTGTCCTCAGTAGACTTTTGTTTCCTAAAACCTGTAACCTCAAATGTATGCTGTGCTTAATAGTAATTTCGCAGACTAAATTGCTTAACACAACACTGTTGAGGGTTTTCAATTATTTAATGCCTTGCCATTTAAAATAATTGGTAACATATTTGGATACCATCCTTTAATCTGTGCCTTAATAATTTTGGTAAAACATTTTGAATCAACTAATTGAGCCCAAAAAGCCAATCTTTAAGACTTTTCAGCATTGTCTAATTGGCGAACAATTAGTCCTTCCAAATTGAGTAAAGTGAGCTTAGGCATATCTTTGATATCATAACGCTACTTTTAACAATGGATGCTGTGCAAAATGCCCTTGCGACCGTGACTAACAATCTCATTCCAGGCTATGCCGACGCGACAGCCAGCGCTAGTGCAGAGATTCTCGACACCAACATTGCGCAACTCGTTTGCGACGCTCAACAAGGATCGTTAACCCACGAAGACATGGCACTAATCCTCAGCCGACTGATGTTGAATTTAGTGGCTAGGTGGAAATTGAGCGACCATAAACTCGAACAAGTGAAACACATTTTGACAGCAGAACAGCAAATTCACGCCCAAGTTAGCAGCAAGCTAACCGAGTTGGAAGCATGGTTGCATGAATCTGACCACGTCAACTTGGGAAACCAAGTTACAAAATTGACACAGGAACTCAAAGTGAGTACACAAACTGTCCGCACGCATGAACAAAATTGGCATAATGCTACATCTGAAATTCGTGAGCTAAAAGAATGCATTGCAGAACTATCAAATCAGCAAACTGAAGCCCATTGGGTTGATCTCCAAACTGAGCGGGAATTTGACAAGTACTTGCTAACTCTCGCGAATGATGAAATTGCGGAATTAACTCAAAAGATTACATTTTTGAAAAATGAATGCACTGAAGGAAAAAGGCAGGCTATTCGTTTGAAATCTCAGTTGATAGCAACGGAAGAAAAACTCCGTCGATTGCAGCATCCATCCATCCCAAACCACTGCTTTGGAGGTTCCCGTTCAGGACCGGTCTCAGGTGAACTCTCCATTGCATTTTGATCCACCTGTGGTGCGCGCACCTGTTCCTTTTTCAGAGGCTGCCACGTTGTCTGATGTGCAGGAGACTTGCGCTGCAAATCTTGGACCTGCTTCTCAGCCACCTGTGCCACTTCTGGTTCCTGCTTGCTCCATGGCAAGCGCTCCAAGTGCCGCTCAACACACACGGGGGCCCCCTCCCTCTGCAGTGTCACTGAGAGGAGCAAGCTCACCTGTCTCTGTGCTTCCACCAAGAAGCACACTTCCGGTTTCAGTACCCCCGCTAGGCGCCACGCCTTCTTGTGTGTCTCCAGTTGCTGCCAACCTTCCTTCTCCTGCTCAACAAGCAGATGCTTCTTCACCTCATCATGTGGCGCAACCAGGCATGTCTACAAATGAGTTAGACACGATTGCCAAGTACATTCAGAAATTTCAGCCAAAACAGGATTGCTCTGATAACACTTCTGTATACCTCAAAGACCTTGATTTTCATTTGAGGAGATTCCCACAGGCAACAACGGTTGACAAGATTTACCTCATGAAATTGACGTCCACTCGAGAAGTAAGTGATTGGGTCGACCGCCAGCCGATCCACATCTTGAATGATTATCAAACACTGTGTCACGCATTGTCTCGTGAATTTGATGGCCCAGTATCAGCAATGAGCTTTCTTCCTGCCTGATCAGTAAAACAAGGCCGAAAAGAATTACCAAGCCTGTATTATAGTCGCCTGAGCAAGGCATACTTTGGCCATCGTAACGAACCCAACATGGAAGAACAGGTAGAATTCAAAACACTCTTTCTGAACAACCTCCACCCAAACACAAGCCGCCTCTTGGGCATGACAACTTGTCCTCGCACGCTAAGTAGCCTAGATCTACGTGAACTTGCAGCCAAGGCCTTTGTGTTTTTACGCGAAAATGCTGCTAAATCAGTGGAATCCTCTGTTTACCATGTTGCAGGTGATTCAGACCAAGTCGAACGACAGTCCAAATCACAGCAAAGCGACGATGACATCTCCGCTTCCCCAAAAATCCTGCATGACGGCCTCAAAATGGTTCTCACCAGAAGCACCAGTATGGCCACAGTGCACCTGCGCGGACGAGTCATAGCTCCAGCCGGAGCTGTGAACGGGAGAAACCCTTTGCGAAAACAAACCCTCGCAAAAAGAAACCTCCCTGCACAAATAGTCCTCAGGAGCCCCCATCCACGTCAGGTGACTCCTCAATTGACAGCAACATCTGGACAAATGTTCTTGATGGGCTGCGCAAATTGTCCAACGACAGTCAGCCGACAGCCATCAATGAGGCAGAGGTGTCTGACAACACTGTTCTTTCAGTCCAGCTGGATCCAGCACCTTCTTTGCCTTCTACCAGTGCACTGTTACCGAGTCGAATCAACCATTCAAATAACTCTTAGGTAACGTCAAGATTAAAGGTGCATCGCGTAAGTTCTATTTGAGGACGACACTTGAACAAACATTTGACTATGACGCTTTTGTTGATCCTGGCGCTGACATTACAGTAATGTCCAACACGCTCTTCAACCAACTTCAAGCCACGCTGAACAACAGTGGCCGGATGCTCCGCCTCAACCACTGCTCATTGGAGATCGGTGCATTTCCACTGACTAACACCAATCTGGACTCCATGGCAACGTTACCCTGGACGATTGGACCACACAAATTGGTCCACCCTGTGTACGTGTCTGCTGTGGAATCAGTCCCGCTCCTCATTGGTCAAGATCTGCTGGGCCGCTTCAAGCCCCTGATAGATTACGACCGACGCAAAATTTGGTCACAGGTGCGGCAGCCTCTGCCAGCAGCACCGCTGACCAAAACGGCCAATTGTTATGCGGTAAGCCTAACACAGAGCCTTCTTGTGAACTTGTTCTGAGTGTACAAAACTCACACCAGGAATCTCACCCAGCTCAAGGAGGGACCATGCCTGTTGTCCCCGAGATGCCCTCAAGAGGTCACCTTCGCAACACCAGCTCTCCCCTCGGCCAAGTTGAACATCCCACTCAGGGTGTGAAACTCTGCCACTTTACGGAATGCGACTTGGATTGCACCTCTGAGCTACGCATGACACAAATTGAGGCCGTTGTCCTCACTTTTGAAGGAAACCATTCAGCTTCACCGCGGACTTTGAACTTGAAACCGCACTTGAAATTGTCATCGAACAACCCAAACAACACAGTGGTTGTTCTTTGCAACCTGCTTGGCGCGTTGTGCCTATTTCTGAGCAATTTGTGACCCACCCTTGCAATGCAGATGGTGCGCGCCACTGTCCTGCCATTCACTGCCCCCGCTTTCGTGCGTGATGTACTTCTTTTGGGCCACACGTTGTCAGCCATTGTGCTCCACAACACTTATTTGATTTCAATGAACTTGCAGTCCATTGACCTTCTCTTGCTTTTGCTCATTTTGTGGCTCACCGTCGCCGCGTGCCTTCCTCGTTCGCCTGTCGACAGCTCACCTGTTCGTGCCAAGACATTCGCTTTTCGTCACCTTTTGCTTCCTGTCATGGGCTTTCTTCTTGCTCCTCTGTGGACCGCACACCTCTGCCGTTCGTGGCTCCACGTAACCGAAGGGGGGGGGGATCATGACATCAATACGCCCATGACATGACACATAGCTGTCAAAGGGAGGTCATCACAACAGGACTGGACCAGCCAATCAGGTCCAACCTCCATGACCTCACTTCCTTGGTTACAATTGAGGGACTAACCTCGCCCATCTTTGTTGACCATCATCAGCAGGTACAAGATACACCTGTGATTCTTCCTGTGGTTCATCCACAAGATGACTTGGAGCTTTTGGCTCCCACCCATCAGGCACCTATGGGTGCATTTGCCTAGCCAACTGATGCAGGACCCAAAAGGTCCGGTAACACTTTATAATAACTACCCGTTATAACTAGTTAATAGACCATTAGTAAACTGTTAATTAATGAGTTATTAATGACTTATTAAATGTTTGTTAACTGTTTGTTAAGGTTTTAAAATGATGTCTATAAATAGTAAAAAATTTATTTTTAAACTGTTAGTTATTGAGCTCTAAATGACTTGTTAACTGTATAGTAATTATTCATAACTATATTTTATAAATTAGTAATACATCGTTAACAAGCTATTAGAAAATTACTTACTAATGACTTTATAAGTATTACTTCATAGTTTGTATAGGTTATTGGGACGTTATTATAAAGTTGCCACTATTCCTCATTTATTACGTGTTAGTAAATGTGGAGTAGTTGCAACTTTAGAATAACGTCCCAATAACATAAATAGAGTAATAACTAATATTTAAGTAGTAGATTAACTCACTTCTTTACAGCAGTTGTTAATAGTTTGTTAACCATCTACTAATACTATACCAGTGAAACTTTGTAGAGGAGCACATGAGTGGAAAAAGTTCAATGGTACGGAAAATTGATATTTAGGCATGGTAAGGCATAGTAATTTTATATTTTAAATTTCACCTTCAAATTCTGTACTTTCAACTTGTTCCACCTGTTTGTTGTTTGACAAAGTTTCATAGTTATTAGTAGATGGTTAACATCTACTATGTAAAGAATTAGCTAATATATAAGTTAAATATTAGTAAGTAGCTAATTTATACTATTGGGATATTATCGTAAAGTTGCAACTGTTCCTCATTTAATAACAGTTAATAAATGAGGAATAGCTACCAGTTTAATAATGACATATTAACTGTTTATAGTCATAAGTATAAATCCTTAACAAACATTTAACAAACATTTAATAAGTCATTAACAACTCATTAATTAACAATCAACTAATGATCTATGAACTACTTATAACGGATAGTTATTATAAAGTGTTACCAAAGGTCCCTTTCCAAACAGTGGTTTCAGACACCCTAGCGCCTAATGGCTAACAGATTTTTGCTGCTGTTATGTATGACTGCGCTAATGACATATTTAAAATGGCTAGGGCCAAATCTAACCGCCATATCACCATTGAATAGCCAATTAAAGTTGTGCTTCACCCATTCGCACACCTGCACTCATACTTATGACACCATGTGCATAAACAAACATCCGAGACAGTGTACAGTGACTCAAATGGACTTCAGCAGACTCCCCAAACGACTAAAGCGATTGGTAAGAAATGTGTTTTTAGCTACTACATTTATTAGCTTCTTATTTAAAATAAGAACCTTAACTGTTAATGCTGTTAGTCCAAACACTGTTAACTTGAAAATGGCGAAACACGCGAGTCACGACCGAGATTCCTTTTGCCTAACAACGCGTAGCAAACAAATTACCAATCTACCGTCTCCCGACAAAACAACCAGAAGGACTACGCTCGTCCTCAATCTGCCTAGCATCACGCTAAGCTGAACCAAACCAACCACAAGACTGTTTCTTCTCGGTGTCCCAACCTGAGCACGCTCACACGCAAGGTGTGACCGCGCTGAGAATTGACATGCTGCACTAATCTGTTTTATACAGAGACAGCTCAGCTGTGAGAGTGTCTTCTTGGCCTGCATGCTTCCTGAATACTGTTTTTTTTTTTCCCCCTAGAAAGACCCAAAGTCATAGTAAGAACCGAAAGTGCCGCCTTTCAGTCACATTGACATGACGTTCCTACACAGGCCTCTAGGACTTCTATTTTTCATTCTCGTGTTCTTCTCCTGTTGCGCCTGTTCCTTTCCCCTTCCACTCTATACACGACACATAGTGTAGACCTAGAGGGAAAGATAACATCACAGCCAACTGCCGAGTCTAGCTTTAGCAAAGGGAGGGGAGGGGTGGGTTTGTACTAGTATTGCCGCCAACCTCAAGATACGATACGTATCACGATACAGGGGTCACGATACGATACGTATCGCGATACATATGTATCCCAATACATGATCTTAAAGGCGATACGGATCCCGATATTTTACATTAATTTACTTGCATTTTATAATAATAGTCATATGTATACCTAAAGGATATGTGTATTATGCTGGATGACAAAAATATTTTTGTTCGTAGCTCTTCTGATTCTCGAGTGATGACGTAAGTGAATTGGATTTGTTAGACATACTGTACAGATCCCTAAATTTGTGATTTAGTCATTTAATTTCAGGATTAATAATTTTGCCGGCATTGTTAGGAAATACTGTACGTCAGCTAATGCTAATGGCTATCTATGTTCATATTTGTTAGTGCAACTAAACCATGCAACAGAGAACACACAGTTATGTTATATGTTTTATAGACATTTGGACCATCTCAAAGAGGGCGAGGATGGGGCGAGGGTGACGACGAGGAATAGAATGCGGTATCAGGTAACGTACAATATGTCAGCATGGAAAAATAATCCATCCGAGCATGCATGTGAATGGCTCAAAATGTACATTTGCTTGGAATATGTGGTATTTAATTACATCGTTTGCTGATATGTTTAGTATATCGTACAAAATAATGGTGTTAACTGAACTACACATCGGCAACTCAGACTCGCAAATCTCCCCCCGTCTTGTTACTAACCACTCAGAAAAGTGCTGCTTACAAAAACATTTGAAACCCTTTACTCAGATATCGATTTGTCACCATGTTGAACAATTTGACCTAATAAATATCACTAAGCAACTTAATTAGTTTTAATTGAAGATACAACAGCTTCCTTGTACTTCGATGTGCAGGAATTTACATGGCTTTCACAAATAGTCTTGCTCATGTAATAATGTACTTCATTGGCTCAGTGACTTTCAGTTCATTGTTTGACACCTCATCTGACATACAATTGTTACCTTCTTGCAGAGACTCGTACAGGAAATGACCATGGAGGAACATGAAGATATCCAAGTCCAGCTGATAGACTGACACCAAGAAATACTTTTTGACACATTGCTGGCACATCAGCACCACCATGATTTCCTGCACCTGGATCCCAGACTGCAGTACCTTGGTGGACTTGTGGCAAATAAGTGACACTTTCCCAGATCCTCGAGGACAATACAAAGGTTTTTTACCTGGCATATAATTACTCTATGTCTGACACTGGTTGTTGTAGTTTGTAAAACCGTATATTGTTGTTGTGTGTTAATTTGTACATTTTGAATAACTAAGAAATACTATTTCCTTTGGCGTCAACATGCAGTGTTCATTCGACACCTAACCTAACACTATTTTACATGACCAGAAATGTAAAACATCAAAAGCCTGGAGAATTATTATAAATGCTTGCAATGACAAGGAATTCTTCATTGGCCAATGAATGTAAGGTACAGTACATGAAAATGAATAAATAAAATAAAGTAAAATAAAAGTCTACATGAAATGAACATATTAACTAAAAAATAAAAAAATAAAAATGCTGTTAGAATATAATGAGCTACATGAATTGCAGTTATTCCAGAAATTTACCAATACGCTGTGCATTTCAATATATGGAAAATAGACATACAGGTTTGGGCCAAAAGTAGTGTTACAGAGCAGGTATGTGTTGTGCACAGCTAAAATATCTGATTACCTCAATACCATGATGTTTTTTTTTGTGTTGACATTGTCCCCCATTAACATTGCAACATTCCTCAAACTCTCCCGAACACATAGTATATGATCTGTAACGCTACTTTTCGCCTACTCTATGATGTTATTGGGGCAAAACTAAAGAAGGGTTGTCTATTGATTGTGTGAACAGACTGCAATAATAATTAAGTCACTTCAATGTTTGCTGGTTTTATTAAGTTTGACATGCTCCTTGACTGCACAAGTACATGTTATGGAGTAAGGGCATGTTCCCACCAACGATGATATAATTTTCTTCAAAGGCTTGCTGAGGAAAGTGAGGGAGGAGTCACTCCATGGCTTCAGACACCTGGTCAGCAGGTCCTGTGTAAAACAAGTGGTGCTTGTACATGTGACCATTCCGTATTGCTTCACACAAAAAGTTAATGTAGTGTGTAATACCGTCCATATGTAAATGACATACCAAGACGTCGGCTGACTTCAGTTTGTTGCAGCTCAGATATGGTAGGTGGCGATACTAGTGGTACAACACCGAAGCCTTCTGGGGTCCTCCATCCGAAGTGTCCTCATTTGGGGCATTCCAATTTGGATGCTGACTCTCCCGTTGATATTTTTTTTCTTGCAGGTCGGTGATGTATTTAAACGGTGCATGAATGCCTGTATACATTAGAATATGGTTCTGGAACCCCTCAAGTTTGGCTGTTGATCTAGTGTGACACAAACAAAAACAAAATAAAATAAAATAATTGATGATACTACTATATGTCACCATCTTTCCAACAAAGCCCCCAAAATAGAGGTAAGATCTTTAGTTTTGGGGCCCAAAACATTGTATTAGCTAGATAAAAGTAACTTGACTGCATACTGCAGAGAATATGCAAAGGCTGCTTGCTTGTCGAGTTTCCGTGGAAAACGTAGCAGCCTGTAAATTCTTGTGCACCCAATTACACAATGGACCAGGACACACTTGAGTGAGAGAGTTTAGACTCGAGCAGGGCTTACGGTACAGCCAGCGGTTAAGTCCAGAAAGTTATTCCCTGCCGAAAATTAATTTCAGGAACACTATTTTTCAACAGTAATACACTAATACAGTATGCTTTAGATTCTCAATTGAAGTTATGGGCAAATATACCTCCGAAATCAGTTACCCTACATTACACAATAACTTGCGCATTTACTCTGACTATAACCTGCCAGCGGGAATCTTTTTTTTTTTTTCAAAGCAAGCAAAGTAGCTACATAATGAAATCGTTCGAGTGGTGTGGAGTTGCTAATCAACAGCTATAGTGGTCTTAAAACAATGGTACGAACATCGTATTAATTAGTACGGTGCATACTTTTTCTCTCGCTCCCAAAACGTAAACACAAATGTACTCTTACTTACAGGTCAAGTAGAAAGCAGTTGAAGGCACCGGCACGTCCCAAACCTAGTCTGTTCCTCATTTCTCTCCATATGGCAAATGTGGCTACAATATAAACTCTTGTTTTGTTGCGCTGAAATAAAATAAATTCCCAAAGCAATTGTGATGCTTGATAATGCTCTCTTCAGGGACCGGAAACTCTTCTTCTTTGTTTGCATGCGGTCGCCACACAAACCGGAAGTGCGTCTGCAAAGGCGTTCCAAAAACGCGTTAAGAAATGGATTGCTGAAATTTGTCTTTGACGGCACCCGTAGCAGAAAGATGGCGGCGAAACATGGCGGACAATAGCAGGCGTGGCGCGGTCATGTAAAATAATTAAAGTAATTAAAGTAAAGTGATTTATAGACTCACCGTTATATTTAAAAAAAGTATGTTTATGCGATACAACATATCTTTTTACTTACTACTAACACAAACATTTGTTTTTTTTAAATGAATGACTTCTTATTTCACCACTAGATGCCACTGTATAATACGGAGTGTACCTTTAAAGAAGCAAACTAACTACTATGATAGGAAATAAAACGAGAACTAAAATAATAAAAATAATCAAAGGAGAAGAAAAGAAGAAAAGAGAAACGGTCTTAACCAAGGTGATGGATTTCTTAAATCTCACCAACATGGGACCCACAATCAACCTAGTTTGCACCAATTTGTACAATCTAGCGAAGGCCTGCAGTTGCACTTACATATGGGGTTGGTCTGAGAAGCAGGACCCTGGATGGAGACTAGCCAAGCCCGTTTGAAGATGGAATGGAGAAGGTTCAGTTCAGGAGAGGGAGAGACAGGTCGTCCGGCTGGCCAACTGAGCGTCACGGGGTCAACCTGCTGGCTGGGAAGAGGCCCTCTTGGTTGAGGCCTCAGGGTGCCTGGAAAAGCACCATCCGTTTGAGCCTTCGCAGGGACCAAAAGCAGCATGCTTCGCTGCGCCTGTCGCTACACGCGATGGCTTCTGTGCGTTGCCGTGTGCTGGAGGTTAAGCTAGCTGGGCTAGCCCTATGTCTGGCACCCGCACCCGATGGAGAGTGTGGGGGGGGAGGGGTCAGGAGCCGGGGAGACCAGGAAAGAGAACCAGCGAAAAATCGGAGCCAAAAGAGAGAGATGCAAGCAGGGAGCGTGCTTTTAAATTGGGAGGGCAGCGGCCTCCACACCAGGGGGTCCCAACTGACCAAAGTGGAAAGTTACCAGCTTGGAGAGGGTTTTGGTAGAGACTAATCAGATTGAATCTGGATCCCATGTTTGTTGAGATTCTAAGGTCAGAATTCAATCAATGCAACACGTACAATTGAATACCTCAAATGAAATGTTACCTAGCTTACACTGTTAAAACGTGCATACACATGAAAGTTTAGTGGAGAATCTGCCACTGCAATGGAACATTTTCATGACATTTCATGGAGTCAACATTTCACAAATGGCAAACACAACATTTCATAATTCATTGTTCTGTTACAAAATAAGAAAGTCAAGTTTCTAAGAAGGCTTTAACTGTTCTGACTTGTGAGTGTGTGCGTGTGTCAGTCAGAACATGTGTGGCTGTTTGTGGGGGATGTTTTTGTCCTTCCCTCCCCCCACGGTGGCATGTCCAGGACACAGGAGTGGAGTTCCTTTGGAACTGAGGTTGCAAAAAGTTGCAACCAGCCGATAATCGTTACAGATCCTCCCTTTGGCGATGGAAACGTTCTTCGACAGAACGTTTCGGTCGGCACTTCTAGACGTGGCATCGGCTGGTGGACAGGTTTAGCACAACAGTGCAGTTACTAGAGTACAAAGTTGGTGCAAACCCACCCCTCCCCTCCCTTTGCTAAAGCTCGACTCGGCAGTTGGCTGTGATGTTATCTTTCCCTCTAGGTCTACACTACGTGTCGTGTATCGAGTGGAAGGGGAAAGGAACAGACGCAACAGGAGAAGAACACGAGAGTGAAGATAGAAGTCCTATAGTTGTCTATCCTAAGGGAGACCAACTGTAATCTTGTCTCGAGGCCTGTGTAGGAACGTCATGTCAATGTGACTGAAAGGGGGCACTTTCGGTCCTTACTATGACTTTGGGTCTTTCTCGGGCAAAAGAAAGCTGTATTCAGGGAGCATGCAGGCCAAGAAGACATTATCATAGCTGAGCTGTTGATGTATCAAACAGATTAGTGCAGAATGTCAATTCTCAGCACGGGCACACCTTGCGTGTGAGCGTGCTCAGGTTGGGACACCGAGAAAAAAAAGTCTTGTGGTTGGTTTGGTTCAGCTTAGCATGATGCTAGGCAGATTGAGGACTAGCGTAGTCCTTTTGGTTGTTTTGTCGGGAGACGGTAGATTGGTAATTTGTTTGCTACGCGTTGTTAGGCAAAAGGAATCTCGGGCGTGACTCGCCTGTTTCGCCATTTTCAAGTTAATGGTGTTTGGACTAACAGTGTTAACAGTTAAGGTTCTTATTTTAAATAAGAAGCTAATAAAAGCAGTAGCTAAAAGTACATTTCTTACCAATCGCTTTAGTCGTTTGGGGAGTCTGCTGAAGTTCATTTGAGTCAGTGTACACTTTCTAGTATGTTTGTTTATGCACATGGTGTCATAAGTATGAGTGCAGGTGTGCGAATGGGTGAAGCACAACTTGAATTGGCTATTCAATGGCGTTGCGGCAGTTAGATTTACACAACAGCAGCAAAAATTTGTTAGCCATTAGGCGCCAGGGTGTCTGAAACCACTGTTTGGAAAGGGACCGTTTGGGTCCTGCATCAGTTGGAAAGGCAAATGCACCCATAGGTGCCTGATGGGTGGGAGCCAAAATCTCCAAGTCATCTTGTGGATGAACCACAGGAAGAATCACAGGTGTATCTTGTACCTGCTGATGATGGTCAACAAAGATGGGCGAGGTTCGTCCCTCAATTGTAACCAAGAAAGTGAGGTCATGGAGGTTGGACCTGATTGGCTGGTCCAGTCCTGTTTTGATTACCTCCATTTGACAGCTATGTGTCATGTCATGGGCGTATGATGTCATGAGCCCCCCTTCGGCTACGTGGAGCCACGAACGGCAGAGGTGTGCGGTCCACGGAGGAGCAAGAAGAAAGCCCATGACAGGAAGCAAAAGGTGACCACCAAAAGCGAATGTCTTGGCATGAACAGGTGAGCCGTCGACAGGCGAACGAGGAAGGCACGCGGCGGAGGTGAGCCCCAAAATGAGCAAAAGCAAGAGATCAATGGACTGCAAGTTCATTGAAATCAGGTAAGTGTTGAGCACAAAGGCTGACAACGTGTGGCCCATAAGAAGTACTGCACGCACGAAAGCGGGGGCAGTGAATGGCAGGACAGTGGCGCGGACCATCTGCATTGCAAGGGTGGGCAGGGTGGGTCACAAATTACTCAGAAATAGGCACAACGGGCCAAGCAGATTGCAAAGAACAACCACTGTGTTGTTTGGTTTTTCGATGACAATTTCAAGTGCGATTTCAAGTTCAAAGTCAGCGGTGTAGCTGAATGGTTTGCTTCAAAAGTGAGGACAATGGCCTCAATTTGTGTCATGCGTAGCTCAGAGGTGCAATCCAAGTCACATTCCGTAAGGTGGCAGAGTTGCACACCCTGAGTGGGATGTTCAACTTGGCCGAGGGGAGAGCTGGTGTTGCGAAGGTGACCTCTTGAGGGCATCTCGGGGACAACAAGCATGGTCCCCCCTTGAGCTGGGTGAGAATCCTGGTGTGAGTTTTGTACACTCAGAACAGGTTCACAAGAAGGCTCTGTTAGGCTTACCGCATAACAATTGGCAGTTTTGGTCAGCGGTGCTGCTGGCAGAGGCTGCCGCACCTGTGACCAGATTTTGCGTCGGTCGTAATCTATCAGGGGCTTGAAGCGGCCCAGCAGATCTTGACCAATGAGGAGCAGGAATGATTCCACAGCAGACTACACAGGGTGGACCAATTTGTGTGGTCCCATCGTCCAGTCTCACGTTGCCATGGAGTCCAGATGGGTGTTAGTCAGTGCAAATGCACCGATCTCCAATGAGCAGTGGTTGAGGCGGAGAATCCGGCCACTGTTCTTCAGCGTGGCTTGAAGTTGGTTGAAGAGCGTGTTGGACATTACTGTCAGCGCCAGGATCAACCAAAGCGTCATAGTCTAATGTTTGTTCAAGTGTCGTCCTCAAATAGAACTTACGCGCTGCACCTTTAATCTTGAGGTTACCTAAGAGTTGTTTGAATGGTTGATTCGACTCGGTAACAGGTGCACTGGCAGAGGGCAAAGAAGTTGCTGGATCCAGCTGGACTGCAAGAACGGTGTCGTCAGATACCTCTGCCTCATTGATGGCTGTCGGCTGACTGTCGTTGGACAATTTGCGCAGCCCATCAAGAACTTTTGTCCAGATGTTTCTGTCAATTGAGGAGTCACCTGACGTGGATGGGGGCTCCTGAGGACTATTTGTGCAGGGAGGTTTCTTTTTGCGAGGTTTTGTTTTCGCAAAGGGTTTCTCCCGTTCACAACTACGGCTGGAGCTATGACTCATCCGCGCAGGTGCACTGCGGCCGTACTGGTGCTTCTGATGAGAACCATTTTGAGGCCGTTGTGCAGGATTTGATGGGGAAGCGGCGATGTCATCGTTGCTTTGCTGTGATTCGGACTGTCGTTCGACTTCGTCTGAATCACCTGCAACATGGTAAACAGAGGATTCCACTGATTTAGCAGCGTTTTCGCATAAAAACACAAAGGCCTTGGATGCAAGTTCACGTAGCTCTAGACTACTTAGCGTGCGAGGACAAGTTGTCACGCCAAAGAGGCGGCTTGTGTTTGGGTGGAGGTTGTTCAGAAAGAGTGTTTTGAATTCTACCTGTTCTTCCATGTTGGGTTCGTTACGATGCCCAAAGTATGCCTTGCGCAGGTGACTATAATACAGGCTGGGTGATTCTTTTCGGCCTTGTTTTACTGACCAGGCAGCAAGAAAGCTCATTGCTGATGTGGATCGGCTGGCGGTCGATCCAATCACTTACTTCTCGAGTGGACGTCAATTTCATGAGGTAAATCTTGTCATCCGTTGTTGCCTGTGGGAATCTCCTCAAATGAAAATCAAGGTCTTTGAGGTACACAGAAGTGTTATCAGAGCAATCTTGTTTTGGCTGTAATTTCTGAATGTGCTTGGCAATCGTGTCTAACTCTTTTGTAGACATGCCTGGTTGCGCCACATGATGAGGTGAAGAAGCATCTGCTTGTTGAGCAGGAAAAGGAAGTTTGGCAGCAACTGGAGACACACAAGAAGGCGTGGCGCCTAGCGGGGGTACCGAAACCGGAAGTGTGATTCTTGGTGGAAGCACAGAGACAGGTGAGCTTGCTCCTCTCAGTGACACTGCAGAGGGAGGGAGCCCCCGTGTGTGTTGAGCGGCACTTGGAGACGTGCTTGCCATGGAGCGAGTCCGAACCGGAAGTGGCACAGGTGGCTGAGAAGCAGGTCCAAGATTTGCAGAGGAAGTCTGCAGCACATCAGACAACGTGGCAGCGTCTGAAAAAGGAACAGGTGCGCGCACCACAGGTGGATCAAAATGCAAAGGAGAGTTCACCTGAGACACGTCCTGAAGGGGGACCTCCAAAGCAGTGGTTTGGGACGGTGTCAATGGACACCTGGTGTTACCTTGTGGGACTTGCTGCAATTGTGATTCAGCCTGGGATGACTTGTCATCCTGGTCAGTACTGAAGAACGGCTGCTACAGCCGACTGAGTTTTTCTTCTGTTGCCATCAACTCAGATTTCAAACGAAACGTCTGCCTTTTTCCTTCAGTGTGTTCATTTTTCAAAAGTGTAATCTTTTGAGTTAATTCCGCAATTTCATCATTCGCTTGTCAAATTACTTGTCAAATTCACGCTCAGTTTGGAGATCAATCCAATGGGTTTCAGTGTGCTGATTTGATAGTTCTGCAATGCATTCTTTTAGCTCACGAATTTCAGATGTGGCATTATGCCAATTTTGTTCATGCGTGCGGGCAGTTTGTGTACTCACTTTGAGTTCCTGTGTCAATTTTGTAACTTGGTTTCCCAAGTCCACGCGGTCAGATTCATGCAACCATGCTTCCAACTCGGTTAGCATGCTGCGACCTTGGGCATGAATTTGCTGTTCTGGTGTCAGAACGCTTTTCACTTGTTCGAGTTCATAGTCACTCAATTTCCACCTAGCCACTAGATTCACCATTAGTCGGCTAATGATTTGTGCCATATCTTCGTGGGTTAGCGATCCTTGTTGCGCGTCGCAAACGAGTTGCGCAATGTTGGTGTCGAGAATCTCTGCGCTTGCGCTGGCTGTCGCGTTGGCATAGCCTGGAATGAGATTGTTAGTCACGGTCGCAAGGGCATTTTGCAAAGCATCCATGGTTAAAAGTAGTGTTATGATATCAAAGATATGCATAAGCTCACTTTACTCAATTTGGAAGGACTAATTGTTAGCAAATTAGACAATGCTGGAAATGCTTAATGCTTAAAGATTGGCTTTTTGGGCTCAATTAGTTGATTCAAAATGTTTTACCAAAATTATTAAGGCACAGATTAAAGGATGGTATCCAAATATGTTACCAATTATTTTAAATAGCAATGCATTAAATAATTGAGAACCCTCAACAAAGTGTTGTGTTAAGCAATTTAGTCTGCTAAATTACTATTAACCACAGCATACATTTGAGGTTACAGGTTTTAGCAAACAAAAGTCTACTGAGGACAGTCATATTAAATTAAAATGACATTTAATTCAATTGAGGTTTCCAAAAGTGCCTAAAAATTGGGTAAACACGTTTAATACAACGAGAAAAGCGATACACTACTGGTTGAATGTTGCTTTTAATTAAAACAAAATTAAGTACTTGAAGATGGTGGTTAATTATTTAAACAAACTCTTTGGTCAGTCAATAATTAAAGTTATCAAGCGTTTTAATTTTGTTAGCAAAAGTTCCTCGACTGCGGTACCGTGAATAGCACAGGAGGACGGCGTCGGCGTTTAAAACGCAACGAGGCTCCTGTGTGTAGTATGGGAGTCGTACTTTTTGTTCGATCAATAAAGTTTTATTACTTTACTGCATAGACAAAACAACTCCGTCGCTCGTAAGTGACACAGAATGTGTCTTAAAAAGAGCGTTTAAATACCTTGAACAAGTTTTAAAATCGTAGCACTGTGCAAGCAAAATTGTTAGCAAGACGCAGCTAACGTGAACTTTGTCAATGAATGGCTACGTCACCGGAAGTTAACCGCGCGTGTGTCGCCAGCTGTCAATCTGTCAAACACGTTTAAATCACTCCTTACGGATAATCGCGCGTATTGTTATGCGCGGCACTGATGCCGAATTATTAAGAAGACACTAGTGATTATAATTTAAACTAGAGCTGCAAGCAGCTATAAAGGGCCCTCGCAGCCCGGGCCACGTTGGGGTACTTGCACGTTGGGGTACTGGCAAATTGGGAGCAGAGTTTCTTTG
>NC_135416.1:28951570-28966570 GCF_051991245.1 Festucalex cinctus | reverse complement strand
GCTCGGACCTTCCTGGGTGGAGTTTGCATGTTCTCCCCGTGCCCGCGTGGGTCTTCTCCGGGTACTCCGGTCTCCTCCCACATTCCAAAGACATGCATGGCAGGTTAATTGGGCGCTCCGAATTGTCCCTAGGTGTGCTTGTGAGTGTGAGTGGTTGTTCGTCTCTGTGTGCCCTGCGATTGGCTGGCAATCAGTCCGGGGTGTCCCCCGCCTACTGCCCAGAGCCAGCTGAGATAGGCGCCAGCAGCCCCCGCGACCCTTGTGAGGAATAAGCGGTCAAGAAAATGGATGGATGGATATGTAACACTTACCCAAAAGGGCAGCTCTCTGGATGTGTGCATCTGTACAGATTTCAGAAATCTGTATTTCCTTGCTAAGCTTTTCTCGGGTCAGAATAAAAGCCTCTTTTTTCCATTATGTTGGAGTTCCAACACGTTTGCCGCTTGTCCACTGTAGAGACATTGATAATTTCCTTTGTCTCATTCTCCATGGTAGCGTAGCTGCAGTATAGTGCACAATGGCCAGGAGTGTCATTCCGGATGGAGCCTTTGATAAATGGAAAGAATTTTGGCTGTGTTATGTTGGGGATCTCTATATTCAGGGGACGTTTGCGTCATTTCAGCAGCTTCAGAAGAAATACGGACTGTCAAAAACAGATTTCTTTAGGTACCTTCAGATTAGACATTTTGTGAGAACACATCTTGATAATTTTGAAAACGCAATACCAGATAAGCTGGATCAGTGTCTCGGAGATTGTAAAATAGAAAAACATGCAATTTCTTTTATATACAGTTAGTTGCAAGAGTTAGGACAAATTAATATGGAAGGCATAAAGAAGGACTGGGAGAATGAGTTAGGAATGGAAATAAAAGAAGAGATTTGGGATAAGGATCTGGAATATGTTAACAATTGTTCATTCAATGCTAGACATTGCTTGATTCAATTTAAAATTCTTCACAGACTACATTATTCGAAGGTGAAGCTACATCGAATTTTCCCAGAAGTGTCACCAGTGTGTGAAAAATGCAACCAAGGAGAGGATGATTTATTACATTGTTTTGCATTTTGCCCCAAAATCGAGGAATTTTGGGGTGCAATATTTTCATTTTATTCAAAGGTTCTTGGGGTTCAGTTAGCACCAGATCCCCTTCTGGTTATAGTGGGTGCATCAGAAAACTCTAAAAACCTACAGAATGCACAGCACCATCTTCTGTTCTATGGCCTTATGTGTGCAAAGAAATTGATTCTGGTGCTTTGGAAGGGAAAAAATACACCAACTTTTAAAGCTTGGCTGTCACTACTGACTGATACCTACACCTGGAGAGGATTCGGTATGTCCTTCATGAGAGACTTGAAGACTTTGAAAAGATTTGGAGACCAATGTTGTCATTCATAGAGAGAAAGGATGGTTAGTACACGGTGTAGTGATCATTTTTAGTTATTTTTAGTAGCACTCGGAGGATTGGATTGGGGGGAAGGCGATTTTAGTTGTAATTTGTGTTGTGTTTGTGTTTAGCTATTTTTTTTTTCTTATTAGGTTATTACATTTTATTTTATTCTGTTTTGTGTCCTTATTGTTGTTTGGAATGTATAGTTGATGTTATATTTGGAAAATGAGGCGCAATGCTTGTGAAGTCTGTATTATCATTGTGTTTTGTATCACAATAAAAAATATTTGAAAGAAAGATAAGACCTTAAAGCCGCGTGGGGACTATCGAGGGTTGAACGAAATTACCGTGAAGAATAAGTATCCGCTCCCGCTGCTGGATGCCGCTTTTGCCCCATTGCAGTCGGCCACGGTATTTACTAAATTGGACCTCCGCAGCGCATATTATTTGATTCGTATACGAGAAGGGGACGAATGGAAAATGGCTTTCAAGACCCCCCTAGGGCACTTTGAGTATTTGGTTATGCCGTTTGGCTTGACCAATGCCCCTGCAGTTTTTCAGTGTTTCATTAACGACGTGTTGCGAGATATGATTAATGTTTTTTGTTTCATGTATCTGGATGATATATTGTTATTCCCCCGGGATATGACAGAGCATCGCCAGCACGTCCGGCTGGTTCTTGAGCGGCTATTGGAGAATCGACTCTACGTAAAAGCGGAGAAATGTGAATTTCATGCTAAGTCAGTGCCGTTTTTGGGATTTATTATTGAAGGGGGTCAGCTTAGGGCCGATCCAATAAAGACTCGAGCTGTTGTTGAGTGGCCGACTCCAACCACTCGGAAGCAATTGCAGAGTTTTTTAGGATTTGCTCATTTTTATCTGCGATTTATAAATAACTATAGCCAGAAAGCCGCACCTCTGACCCGGTTAACGTCAAGTAAAGTCCCTTTTAGATGGACAACTGAAGCAGAAGTAGCATTTTCAGCCTTGAAACAGATGTTTGTTAACCCACCGGTGCTTGCCCATCTTAATACCGACTTTCCATTTGTGGTCGAGGTGGACGCATCGGATTCAGGAGTGGGGGCCATCCTGTCCCAGCGCTCTCCGGTCGACCAGAGGCTCCACCCCTGCGCCTTCTTCTCCAGACGTCTAAGCCCAGCTGAGTCCAACTACGACGTGGGGAACCGGGAACTATTGGCCATTGTACTGGCCTTGCAGCAATGGAGGCATTGGCTGAGGGGGCTAAAGAACCTTTCACGGTCTTTACAGACCACAAGAACTTGGCTTACCTACACTCCGCCAAAAGACTGAACTCACGTCAAGCCCGCTGGGCATTGCTATTTACTAGGGGTGAAACAAAAAAACGATGCGACCAAACCATCGTTCGTCAAGGGGAGCTAAACGACCGTATCGGTAGCAGACTTGTCAACCGATACAAAATCTGCCGGGAATCCTTAGATACATTGCTTGTAAAGCTGTGGACCGGATATCGCGTGGCTGTGAATCAGATGCGAGTGAGGCTTTATGGTTTTCATAACAATAGCAAGAGTTCTGCGCCCTGCTCTACTTGTTTTGTTTACATTTCAGTAGCATCACTATTCAAGCTACTTCCGTGTTTACAGAGAGCTAGCAAAGTAGCGCTCAAGCCTAATTTATGCCTCCACGTTTGCTCTCGCGTCGATGAGCGCCGTCGATCACATGATCGACGCGAGCCATGAATTTTAAGTGCTGCGTCGCTCGTGGCCGGCCGACGTGCACACGTCGCCAATCCTTGGACGCACGTCGATGGCGGGGCGTCGCTCGCTTCTGATTGGTCCGTTCGATGGCGTTTTTTCTTTTTTTTCTCTCTCTCTCTCCCCGCCCCCCGCCCAGATAGTTTCCGTGAAGGCAACTGGCGGCGCAAATCGACTTCCCTGCTCGGAGACCACGGCTGTGCATGTGGATATGTGCCTGGGACGAGAGGCGGAAAACAACAATAACAAAAAATAAATAAATAAATAAAAAACTGTGTTCGCTAAGCGCACGGCTGTTGTGTTTTGGCGAGTTTACGGCCGACACCGGTGCAAATTGGCAATAATTAATTGCCACGGTGATGAACTTACTCTCCCCCCGGCTTTGTTTCGTGTTTCTGAATTAAATTGAACTTCCTGAATCCGTCATAAAATGCAGAGGAATCGCCACTCTGTGGCGGCCCAGCCACAGCGACAGCGGGACTTGGTGTGAAACTCCAGCAGACACCGATGTGTATTGCGCACAAGTCGGAAGGCAAACGCACGAGCGGAGCTCCAACGTGACGCCTCGACGCGAGCCTCTCGCAGAAGCATACTGAGGCCTTCAGAGACGCTTCATTCCCCGGATGTTGTAAACATAATGCAAAGACGTTACGCACCTTTTTTGGGGGGGAGCCTACCGTAACGCCGTGCTCGCGACACGGCGCACGCGCGCAAAACGAGTGACAACATGCAACTGGAGACAGTTAGCAGAAGCCGGTGCCGTACATCTCGGTATTTCCCATGGCTATCGAGTCCTCTCGGTGCACTTGTATGTCCCGTGCCGGCGTTGGTACTGCGTGCGAGCCAAAAAGAATAACTCCCGTGACGATCCAATGCATGGATTCAAACGACACAGGTATGTCCCACAGACAACAGAACAGAACAGAGTCCTCAGAACTGGGAGGTGGATGTGCTAACCACTCGACCACAGTGCCGCCCTAAATTGCACATGCATCCACCTCCCCGTCGGGGAATCGAACCCCGGTCTTCCGCATGACAGGCGGAGATATTATCCCCTCGGCCAAAGATGGGGCGCGATTACGTCATCAAATTCAAAATGAACGACAGCCCAAAAAACAAAATATAAACAGTAGTGATTCTGTGGTCATCATCGTGTCTCAGATTAAAAAAAAACAAAAAAAGATGTCATACATTAACCAAAAATGAATGTGATGGCAAAAGAAAAACAAAAATTGTTAAAAACAAAAATTGTTGATTAAAAAGGGAAATGAACTTTTGGAAATATTTTTGCATATATTAAGTGGTTAAAATGTGTTTGATAGATTTATTGTTCCATAAGGTGGCTTCATATTTCTTTTGGCTGGACGGTAGGTTTATTTCATGTCTTAAATTTATGTTTCTGAAATACTTCACAATGTGCACATATTCTGTTTAATTGTGTTGGTGTCTGTCTAAAGGTTAAATATTTATATTTAACATTAAATTATCAACCTTTTGTTTTCCTGATCCTTATTTTGAAGAGAAAAAAACAAAAACAAAAAAAACAATTATAACTGTCAATAACTACTAATAAATATTTAAACTGCTACATTTTTTAGTTATATCGCCCAGCCCTTTGTTGCGGTATATTTAAATAATTGATTCAAAATATAAAAATA
This sequence comes from Festucalex cinctus, assembly GCF_051991245.1. Classification (NCBI taxonomy): domain Eukaryota; kingdom Metazoa; phylum Chordata; class Actinopteri; order Syngnathiformes; family Syngnathidae; genus Festucalex; species Festucalex cinctus. The sequence continues at coordinate 28,961,791 of NC_135416.1, read as the reverse complement.
TAGAAGACATATTTGTTGTTGTTCTTTTTTAACACATTTGTAGATACTGTAAAAATGTGTGGTGTTTTAAGATTAATGTTTACAAGCAACAAATGTCACTATAAGTTTTGAATATTGAAATGAATCTTATCGAATCGAAAATTGTATCGTTCCCAAACTTAATCGAACCGTATCGAACCGTACTGTTCTGAAAGATAATTGTTTTTCAATCGAATCGCAACCTGTGTATCGAGATACATATCGAATCGGCCTCATTTCAGAGATTCCCACCCCTACTATTTACCAGGTTTAACTTCACCCTCGCCTATCGTAAGGGGTTCCAGAATCGGAAGCCCAACGCCCTGTCTTGAATCCACGATCCGGTCACTGATGTGAACCGGACTGAGACCATTCTGCCAGACCGTTGCTTCATGGGGGCCCTACAGTGGGATATTGAAAAGACTGTTATAGAGGCACTGGAGGGAGTCCGAGTCCCTGTCGAGTGCCCCCCCGGAAGGCTGTTTGTTCCAGTGCCCCTGCATCCTGATGTTCTCCGGTGGGGGCACGAGTCTAAGATTGTCTGCCACCCGGGCATCAACCGTACTCAATTCCTCCTTGGTCAGCGATTCTGGTGGCCTGAGATGCTGACTTTGTGGGAGCCTGCGTGGCGTGTGCCAGAGGGAAGTCCACTCACCGTCCACCTGCAGGTTTGCTTCACCCCCTGCCAGTTCCGTCACGCCCATGGTCCCACATCTCTCTTGACTTTGTCACCGGCCTGCCATCGTTCCGGGGGAACTCCGTCATTTTGACAATCGTGGACAGATTCTCCAAAGTGGCCCACTTTGTGGCACTGGCCAAGTTACCGTCCGCCTGGGAGACGGCACAGCTGCTCATCGAGCACGTCTTCAGACTCCATGGTCTCCCAGTCGACATGGTATCGGACCGAGGGCCCCAGTTTGTTTCCCAGGTCTGGCGGAAGTTCAGCAAACTGTTGGGAGCCACGACCAGTTTGTCGTCCGGATATCACCCCCAATCCAATGGCCAAACCGAGAGGGCCAATCAGGACTTGGAAGCGGCCCTCCGTTGTGTGTGCCTTGATTGCCCGACCTCTTGGTCTACCTACCTGCCGTGGGTGGAGTATGCCCGTAACACTCTGGTATCCTCAGCTACGGGCCAATCACCCTTTGAAGCAGCCTACTGCTACCAACCTCCGCTGTTCCCATCCCAAGAAGGGCCGGTGAACCTCCCCACCGTACAGCTCCACCTCAGCGGGCCCGGCGGGTTTGGCAGGAGACGCGAGCTGCGCTATCCCGCACAGCGGACCGCAACCGCCAGATTGCAGACCGTCGTCAGCGCCCGATTACAGGCCAGGGGATAAGGTCTGGCTGAGCACCAGGGATCTGCATCTGGCGGGGAGCTCCAGGAAGATGGGTCCGCGGTTCATCGGACCTTATGAAGTGGACTCCATTATCAACCCGGTATCGGTGAGACTCCGTCTGCCCTCTACGATGAAGGTCCATCCGGTTTTCCATGTCTCCCTGCTCAAGCCTGCAGCCTCCAGTCCTTTGAACTCTCCTGCGGCTCTGCCGCCTCCTCCGCGGCTGGTGGACGGGGACCCAGTCTACACCGTCAAGGAAATCTTGGGCTCTCGGCCGCGGGGCAGGGGTTTCCAGTATCTGGTTGACTGGGAGGGCTATGGGCCAGAGGAGCGTCAATGGATCCCCCGCTCCTGGATCCTGGATCCGTCCCTCCTGCAGGCCTTATATGCTGCTAACCCGTCAAAACCAGGTGGTCCGCCAGGGGGGGTACTGTCATGATCCTGCTCTCAGGATGTGTGCTTGGTGTTTTTTTTCAGTGGGCGAGTGAAGGGGGCGTGTCCACCTGCGCCACACCTGAGGCGCGTTAACCGCAATCAAGAGGTCTTTAAAAGGACTCCCGGCACGACTGATCATTGTCAGATTATTTCTTGCACGCAGCCCTTGCTCAAGACGTTCTCGAGACCTTTTTTCCTGAATCTTAGTCTCACGTTTCTAGTATAGTCTTGTTTTGATTTGATAAGTTAGTATTTTTCCACGTGTATCTGCCACGGCGCTTTCTGTTTTGTATATAGTTAGATTGTAGTGTGTGTGATTGTGATTAGATAGAACTAGCTTGCGTTGTAAGTATTTTTTGTTAACCCCTGTTTCTCCTTGCCTTTTGCAAGTGTTTTTTGTTATTAACTTTTCTGAGTATTGTACTTGCTCTTTATGTTGTTGTTTTTTCCTGGCATCTGAGCCAGCGTTTTGCGTTTTGGTGGGTTTGTGAATAAACCTCATCTAAATTGTATTTTCCTGTCTGGGCCTACATTTTCTGGGATCCACTTTTTCACCGACAGCAGTCGGTACGTCACAACACTTAAAGAGTGTAGAATTGACACAATTTCATCAGGTGGATACACGGAATGAGGTCTGGCACCTGATATATTATATACACGAACTACTAATCAACTAAAAAAAAAGTTTTTGTTATCCAGATGCTTTTATTTTGTGTAACCACTTGATAAAATGAAACTGAGTTAATTAAACCTGTTAGTTCTCTTTCGTCCCTCCCGACTGCCAGGTGGCAGTGCTGTAACCAGCATGCAGCAGCGTCATCGAGTAAGAATAACCAAATATGCTTGTCCCTAGTTCCGGCTGACGTAGTTCCGTATATAAAAAGGGAACGTCGCCAGAACACATCCTCTCGAACCTTTCTCACGCAAACCAACACGAGGGTTCTGAGTGACAAGCAATGCTGGCGGTTTTTCGGGACGAAATAAAACTAACAGTTCTTCCAGATTAGTATTACTGACATATTTTAAATTAAGTACTTGTACTGCAAAACAATATTTCAGCCACATCAACCAGCCCTACTATACATCTTGTTTATAAAGATGTGCTTATATATTTGTACTGACAAGTTTTTCACTTTTTCAAAGTTGTTTTGACCTCTTGTTAAAGGTTAAACATTCAATGTTAAATTAAAGTTACCGTAGTACAGCCCTTTTTCCTTATTTACAATAGTACAAACAAAAAATTAACATATCATCCATCCATCCATCCATCCATTTTCTTGACCGCTTATTCCCCACAAGGGTCGCGGAGGGTGATGGCGCCTATCTCAGCTGGCTCTGGGCAGTAGGCGGGGGACACCTTGGACTGGTTGCCAGCCAATCGCAGTAACACGTATCAATATAGACAAATTCGAAAAACATATCATTACATACTTTTCAGGCATATCACTCAGCCCTATGTGGGAGGTGTTGTTGTGTTTTGAGAGGTTTGGATCCCAAAGGCGCAGACACAAATAAGATTTTACCTATTTATTCACATTGCAAGGCAAAGAAACTCAGAGACGCTGTACACAGGAACAGGTGGACAATAATCCGGCAAAACACACACACACTTCTCAGACCCTTAAATAGACAGTCAATCAATCTCATTGGTTGTGGCTAGACATGTGAGTACTATTACTGACATGGAATTCTCTAATTGGCAGTTGACTGGTTTCTAACCATATAGAAAGATTAATGAGAAGTCTTGACATCATCTAGTTACAAGCCGATTGCATCAGTTCAAATAAAACAAATAGAACCAATATTAGACACTTGCCTCGAACAAATCATCAGTTCACATAAAGTCAACTATCAGACATTTGCCGCAAACAAAACACAGTCATGATAGTTTAACCCAGGTGTGACACCAGACATGAGACAAGAACCAAACATTACTCCTGCATGACTCGAGTCATGACAGGAAGATTCCAAATCTGGTGTGTATAATTAACTCAGTTTCATTTTATCAAGAGGTTACACAAAATAAAAGCATCTGGATCACAAAAACATTTTTTTTTAGTTGATTAGTAGTTCGTGTATATAATTTATCAGGAGCCAGACCTCATTCCGTGTATCCACCTGATGAAAGTGTGTCAATTCTACACTCTTTCAGTGTAGTGGAATCTCTAGCTTTTGTAAGACAATTTGACACTTGTAATTGATAAACATGTAAAGGTGTTGGGCTTACCCATTTTTTTTTAATGTACAAGTATTTTTGAGGGGACAGCTTTAACTATATTTTTAAGGAAGTTTTAATGAAAAGGTGAAATGATTTGTGGCTACTATGTGAATAAATCAACAATAAAAACTGGAAAATCACACATTTGTATTGAACAAAATACCGCTCTAACGTTACATGGTGAAAGTCCTAGTCATTGGAAAAGATAAAAAATACAATTTAAGGGACAAATATGTCCAGAAATATTCACTATAAATCAACAAAAACACATTTCTCATTCTGATTGCTGTAGTAGTTAGTTGCACACTATTGCAAGCTACTACAGCAATCAGAATGAGAAAATGTGCTCTCATTGATTTTTGGTGAATATTTTTTAACATTTATGGTGATTTTTGTCCCTTAAATGTCCCCAGCGTTTCCGAAATGAGAGGTATGATAAAAATTCAAGCTAGTTGCACACTATTGCAAGCTTCTACAGCAATCAGAAAGAGAAAATGTGTTTTTGTTGATTTTTGGTGAATATTTCTGGACATTTATGGTGATTTTTATCCCTTAAATGTCCCCAGGGTGTCCAAAATGAGAGGTACGATGAAAATTCAAGCTGTAGTAGTTTCTGCTACTACAGGAATCAGAATGAGAAAATGTAGTTCCTGCTACTACAGGAATCAGAATGAGAAAATGTGTTTTTGTTGATTTTTGTTGAATATTTTTGGACATTCATGGTGATTTTTCAGCGTGTCTATAATGAGAGGTATGATAAAAAAAATTCAAGCTGTAGTAGTTAGTTGCATACCTTTGCAAGCTACTACAGCAATCAGAATGAGAAAATGTGTTTTTATTGATATTTGGTGAATATTTTTGGACATTTATGGTGATTTTTGTCCCTTAAATGTCCCCAGCGTGTCCATAATGAGAGGTATGATAAAAATTCAAGATGTAGTAGTTAGTTGCATACCGTTGCAAGGTACTACAGCAATCAGAGTGAGAAAATGTGTTTTTATTGATTTTTGGTTAATATATTTGTACATTTATGGTCATTTTGTCCTTTAAATATCCCCAAATTGCCCAAAATAGGAAATATGATAAATATTAGCGCTGTAGTAGGTAGTTCCTTATAACTGCCAGCTACTATAGCAATCAAAATAAAAATATACAATTTATTGACATGTCACCCTGGAGAATGACATTTGTAGACGCTCCCTAATATAGACGGTAGGAGTGAAAATCAAACATCGAACGTCAAGCCAACCTTCCCTCGCTTTAGGAGCCAAGGGTGGACATTTGGACACAGCCGGTGCATTTCTGATATATGTCAATGGAGTGACGTCATCTTAAGGAGACGTCTCCATCAAATGACAACATCGAGGAGCATTTTAACCTCCTCTCTCCTCGATGGAATTGTTGGTGGAAGGTGCTAGCATGTAAACAAAGGCGCGAGGAGAATGAGATGTAGCCATTGAATCCTCTGGCGTTTTCATCGTCTCTGACGTTATCTCTAGTGGGAGGGGCTAATATGTAAGCAGAAGGAAGTAGAGCCATACTAAGTAAAGAAATGAGACTGGGCCAGGAATTACCTGCAGACTTTACAAACGTAGTGTTGTGTTTAGGTGTTCTCTTCTAGACTCCATAGGAAGGTCTTTCAAAATGAGATTTAAAGTGGGATTTATTTTACGGGGTATACTTATCATTGTTACGTTTCTTATATTAGCGGTGTTGTGGTCTGCATTAACCAACCTGAGCGCCGGGAATCACTTTGGAGCACGGGTGAGTAAATGAATTGACACTCGAATCCCTTCAACGGGAAGTACACCCCTCAGTAATAATACATTTCAGGTCGAAACCTTTGAACCTTAACTTGATAGAGCCGTATAGATTTATGTCTTTATAGATTGACCTCGATGCATTTCCATTTCCCAATAAAAAGTGTCGCTTTAAAGCGAGGAGTTGAAAGGGAATCAATTGTTGATATGCGTCCCAGTACTGCGGAAGTTTGTTCACATCCGTGTATGACTCCTGTGGCTCGTTGGAGGGCGCGTCAGAAATGATCAAACAATGAATGAATGTCTTTATTGTCGTTGCAATAAAACAACGAAATTGAAGTGCCTCTCACAGTGAATGATCAAACAATAACTGAATGTCTTTATTGTCGTTGCATATACTTGCCTGGACTGCAAATATGTAGCCTCAAGATATTTCTAAAAGATTTGCTATTTATACTAAACATCGTTACTGTATGGTTATGGTAGACAACATACAGAATGTCACTCAGCAGCACACACATTTATTCAAGCCATGCATCTCAACTGCATACAACAGTGTGTATAAAAGTGTATTATAAATTATGCTATGGCATAACAAGTGTTTCTTCGACCTTTGGAAAAAATAAATATAAGCCAACAGCCTCAAACCTGGGTGTCAAGATGGACAGTGACTTTAAACTGGACCAACAAATTGCCGCTGTTGTCAAATCCAGCTTTTTTCATCTTAGACAGCTGGCTAAGGTCAAAAACCTCCTATCTCAGCAGCACTTAGAAATGGTAATCCATGCTTATAAAAGACGTCTTAAAACACATCTGTATTCCTTGGCTTTTGGTGCAACATGAGACTTGTTCTTGGTGTTTTGTGGTTTAGTCTACTTATTTATGTATTTATTTATCTCTTTATTCACTACTTCTTATTTGTTCACTGATGTATAATGTATTTACTTGTGAAAAACAAACAAACCTGTATTCACACTTCAAAATGTTTGCTTTGTTCTTGTTTACTGCAAAACTGATGTTTATGTACAGCACTTTGTATACAGCAACGCCTGTTCTTAAAGCGCTTTATAAATAAAGTTGAGTTGAGTTGAGTTGACATCGATAAAGACTCGCCAAACAATTCTCATTGTAATTCTCCATTAGCTTGCGTTAGCTTGTTTACGCCAATATCGCCAATATGGCCACGCATCCGGGTTACTGCCGAGTTCGTGACGTCAGTGAAAACGCTCTACAGCAATAATCCCTAAAATATAAGAATATTTATTTTGGGGATGGATGCGCTCATCTATTGGACTCATTACTGATGGATAGTGAGGAATGTCACATTTATCAATCCCTTTTCAACAAAACTTGACGGATACCAAGAGCTGCATAGTGTTCCCACAGAGTTTTACGTTGAGCCTCTTCGGGGAGCCAAATGTTGTGAGCCGAATGTTGTGGCCCGAATGTTGTGTAAAGAAGCGTAAAGGGTAGAATTTTCACGGAGTGAGGAGCGCGCGCATCATTTTGTGGTGCTTAGATTAGAAACAATGGGTTTTTGCACCTTTGCCCGAGCGGGTCTCGATCACACGACCTTTTGCTTCAGCGGTGTTTTACTCAATTCCTCCGTGACATTAAATACACCCGCATAGTACGGCAGCTTATTCATCCTTAAAGCTACTATATGGAGGATTTCCCCCCAAAATATCTTAACAATAGCCTTTTTAATGACTCAAACATATTGTAATTAGTAGATCAACATCTTAGTTGTTCACAATGGGTACTCCTAGAAGCCTCTGGCCAATATTTTTCAGGAAGCATCCGGTCTGATTCGTTTGAATTTCCCGCCCTCTGTCTGCACTTTTATTTACTTTGCTAACTCATTCCAAACTGTTTTTGTCGATAGTTTATTGAGGAAAAAACATTTTCAATTTCTATTGTGGTGTTAAGCGCTGTTCATACATTGTTGGCACTGTAACTAAAGTAACTGAGGCTGTTCATTACCATTTATGTTTACATTCATTGCACTATTTGATAAAAAAAAAAAAAAATGCACTATTTCAATTGAAACCTGTTTTTTTCGTTTAGGGTTTTATATACATTTTAAATATGTTTTAAATTTTACAAAAATGTTCAGAAATGTGAAGATTAGTCTAAAAATATGTAAAAAAAAAAAAAAAAAAAAAAATCGTGATAAAATCGAGATCGTGAATTTATTTTTAAAGAATCGTGATATGACATTTTTACCATATCGCCCACAACTACTTTAGAATAGTTTCACTTGTTAAAAACTCAACGTGATGGCACACTTCTGTTGCAGGCAGTGTATTTTTTTATATTTTTTATTTTTCACTGACATTAACTCGTACTCCATCCCTGCTCCCAAGTCTTAAATGTCTTGGTCAGCATTTTTGTTTGGGGGAAACATTGTGTCAATGATGATGATACACAACATTAAATGATTGCAACTGAAAATATAATAACTAACGATGCGGTGTTTGGTAACTCACTATTTTTTTTTTGTCATTTTCTGAAATGTAATTTTCTCAGTATGGGGATTCAGCCTGACAACGATATGTATATATTAGAGTATAAAAAAAAAATGTATAATTTTGGATATCACCACTACAGGATGATGGATTGGTGCCCCAAGGATATCCAGCCGACCATTTTATGCATGTTGTGCCCTGGCCACATGTGGAAGGCATTGAAGTTGACCTCAACTCGGTCAGACTGAAGCATGGTGAGATAACCATTTTGTTGATATTCTACAAAAGTAAGCATCAATAACAATGGTTGAAGAGCTATGTGTCACGTGGCAGTGATTTCAATAACATAGACAATCCATAGCACTTGACGCTCAGAAGATGATATTGCTCACTCCTCACTTTTGTCACTAGATTTAAATTTGAAGCTGCTTTGTGGAGTTTGTCACAGTTTTTTTTTGTTTTTTGTTTTTTTTTACTCATTACTGCCAACTGTGGCCTAAAGCATAACTGCAGCGTCGTGCATGGTGCACGTACATGCGAGTATGTGCAATCCAAAACTCTTTACTTGTTTCTTCAGTTTTCTTGGAGTCGGAGCTGGAGTTTGGGCTGTGCTGGAAAGCCAGCCTCTTGTTTTTTTAGGGCCTGAGTAGCGACTGCTGTGTGGTCCTTATTGTTCCTGAAGGAATAATTCTTCTTCTTCTTCTACAATTTTGTGAGTTCTTTGTTCAGCTTAGAGGTCACTATAAATTGATGAAACACACACACAGTAAACCAGGTTTTGAGTTTTGTGCACGTTTATTCTCTAACCGAGGTGGAAAAATCTACTTAGAATTTAAAGAAGCAAAACTAACTACTATGATAGGAAATAAAACGAGAACTAAAATAATAAAACAATCAAAGGAGAAGAAAAGAATAAAAGAGAAACGGTCTTAACCAAGGTGATGGATTTCTTAAATCAAACCAACATGGGACCCACAATCAACCTAGTTTGCACCAATTTGTACAATCTTGCGAAGGCCTGCACTACAGGCCACTTACAGATGGGGTTGGTTCTGAGAAGCAGGACCCTGGATGGAGACTCGCCAAGCCCGTTTGAAGATAGAATGGAGACGGTTCAGTTCAGGAGAGGGAGAGACAGGTCGTCCGGCTGGCCAACTGAGCGTCACGGGGTCAACCTGCTGGCTGGGAAGAGGCCCTCTTGGTTGATGCCTCAGGGTGCCTGGAAAAGCACCATCCGTTGAGCCTTTGCAGGGACCAAAAGCAGCGTGTTTCGCTGCGCCTGTCGCTACACGCGATGGCTTCTGTGCGTTGCCGTGTGCTGGAGGTTAAGCTAGCTGGGCTAGCCCTTTTGTCTGGCAGCCGCGCCCGACGGAGAGTGGAGACCAGGAGAGAGAAGCAGCGAAAGAGCGGAGCCAAAAGAGCAGCGAAAAGAGAAAGATGCAAGCAGGGAGCGTGCTTTTAAATTGGGAGGGCGGCGGCCTCAACACCAGGGGGTCCCGACTGACCAAAGTGGAAAGTTACCAGCTTGGAGAGGGTTTTGGTAGAGACTAATCAGATTGAATCTGGATCCCATGTTTGTTGAGATTCTAAGGTCAGAATTCAATCAATGCAACACGTACAATTGAATTCCTCAAATGAAATGTTACCTAGCTTACACTGTTAAAACGTGCATACACATGAAATTTTAGTGGAGAATCTGCCACTGCAATGGAACATTTTCATGACATTTCATGTAGTCAACATTTCACAAATGGCAAACAACATTTTCATAATTCATTGTTCTGTTGCAAAATAAGAAAGTCAAGTTTCTAAGAAGACTTTCACTGTTCTGACTTGTGTGTGTGTGTGTGTGCATGTCAGTCAGAACGTGTGGCTGTTTGTGGGGGATGTTCTTGTCCTCCCCACCCCCCATGTCCAGGTCCCATGTATATAAACTCCTGATCAAAATCTTAAGACCAGTTAAAAATTGCAAGAATTTGCATT
>NC_135416.1:28916570-28926570 GCF_051991245.1 Festucalex cinctus | reverse complement strand
TACTCTGACCTGCTTTTGAAGGCCTTAAGTACGGGGGAGCTTTTCATGGCTAGCAAAAACTGATTTCACGCAGCATACCATTCATAAGTATCATAACACCTTGAGTGTACATAATCTTTTGAATTTGAGTTGCAAATCATTTTGTAGTTGTCTAGTCTAGTTCTGCATAATGCTATCGGTGTTACAGCTAGGACCGTATCCTTAAGTGTTGCACCAAGCGTCTGCAAATAAGTAGCAAAACACAGTATGCTAACCTCTCGCAATCAACAAAGACAAGCGGATTAGCGTCGCTCGGTATGGTATCACTGAGGGGTTCGGTAGGTGCAGCGGGGTGTTGACCCCCCTTTTGCACGTGTGATACTTTCAAACATCGTAGTCAGCGAGGTCGGTCGGCGGAATTTGGCACGTCTGTCGAAGGTGGCGGTTGGGTCGCTGACTCGGAGTCGGCTGGTGACCCCCCTTTGTCAGTTCCGCACGTATGCTGGTCCTGAGATTCGCTCGATCGCGTTCTCAGACGTTCAAACCCGCAGTGACTTTTGATCTGGTTTCGGTGGACCCATCTCAGTTGGTCCCCCTGACGTCCTTTATTCATCCTAATTTGATAGGCGACGGGTGACAGTTTGTCGACGATTTCATGTGGTCCTGACCACCGGGGAAGAAATTTTCGGGCGATGCCCCTCTGGGCACGCGGAGTATTAGCATTTGGTTGCGCGAACAAGTAATACCATACTCGATCACCTATTTCAAACTCGGTTTGTGAGGCTTTCCTATCGTAGTAGGTTTTCTGACCTTCTGCACTTTGCTTAAGCCGTTGTTGGGCAAATGCAAACGTGGCTCGGAGGTGGGCTTGCAAGTCCTCCACGTACTGGGAGGCCGTGTATGCCGTGGCTAGGTTTGTTTCGCCTGGCTGGTACATCAGGTGCAGGGGGAGCGTCATTCGCCGTCCGGTCATCATTTCAAAAGGGGCCACCCCTGTGGATTCGTGAGGGGTGGCTCGAATTGCCATGAGGATCAGTGGGAGTCGGGTGTCCCAGTCCCGATGGTTGGAAACAACAAACTTTTTCAGCAAATTTACCACGGTGCGATTAGTCCGCTCCACCTGTCCTGATGACTGCGGGTGATGGCTAATATGCAACTGGGCCTTGATTCCGAGCATTTGCCAAAGTTGTTGCATCACCTCGGCTGTGAAGTGGGTTCCCCTGTCTGAGTTAACCCGTGAGGGCAACCCAAAACGGGAGAACACGTGGTTCATCAGCAGGCATGCAGTGGTGTGTGCGGTGTCGTTTGGAGCAGGCAGGCATTCTACCCACTTGGTGAACGCGCAAACTACTGTAAGAAAGTATTTGTTCCCTCTCAGAGATCTGACCAGTGGTCCCACCCAATCAATTTGGAGATCAGACCATGGGAAGTTGACTCCTTTCTGTTGGAGTGGTGCTCGGTGACTCGGGTTTGCTGGCTGAAACTGGCAGCAAACCAGGCATCCTTTGATGTAGGTTGCTACATCATTATGCATGCGCGGCCAGTATGCCACCTGTTGTAGTGCGGTGACAGTGGCCTTGAATCCGCGGTGGCCTGCATAAGGCGCGTCGTGGGCGTATGTTAGCAAGACCCCCCTTTGGCTCCGTGGAACCACCAACCGCAGGGCAGGCGGAGACGCGGAGTCATAAACCAGAAGGCCTTTAACGAGACGCAGCCTTTGCAGCACGGAGAGCAAGTCTTTGAGGTCGCTGTCGTCACTCAACGCGTCAGGCGACACGGGGTTGGCGACAGGATCAGAAAGGTGCTGAATTATTTTGAAAAGCGCGGGGTCGCCGGCCTGTTGGGCGACCAAGTCGGAGGTTCGGACGGGCGGTACGCACGCCACGGGCCCCGTAGGGGTCCGTGTGGGGGCGTCGCGAGACTCAGCGGCGGCCGCAGCGCGGCGGCGCGTGAGAACGTGGACCTCCAGGGTGGGCTGGGTGGGCAGCCAAGCTGTATCGAATGTCCAAGGAGTCCCGTTGAGGGCCCCTTGTTTGGCTAACGTGTCCGTTAGGTCGTTAAAATGTTTGTCAGGTCCTGGGACTTTTGAGTGTCCCCGGACCTTTTTCCAATAGACATGCATATCATTGGAGGAAACCAAATGGTCGCATGTCAAAATGAGGTCGCGGTGTTTAACCGGTTTCTTCGCTGACGTAAGGAAACCATTTCCACGCCACACCGGTAGATGACAGGTGAAGGCGAGGCGGGCATAGTTTGAGTCAGTGCAGATAACCAGCACCGTGACACCGTGTTCAACTGCTAATTTGAGTGTAATCAGGATGCCAGCGATTTCCGCATATTGAGAAGAGTGGGGGCCCAATTGGAATAGCAGTGGTTTGCACGGTGTGTCGTCGACCCAAGCGATGCCCACCCCAGCCTGCAGCTGGGTTTGGTGGTGGTAAGAGCAGCCATCCACGTAAGCTGTAGGCATGTCTTTGCAGACATGTTCCTCAAAATAGCGGTGACGCGTGAATTCCGGCATCGGTGCCACGGCGACGTCTGTCGGCGGGGTCGGGGAAGTTGACACACAGTTCTGGCAAATCGCTAGATCGGTACCCAGCGGTAACTTTGCGTTTTTCGCGTACCGGACTCGAACATCGTAACTTTGTAACGCCATAAGCCAGCCGGCAATGCGCGCGTTCGTTACGACACCGTCTCGAATGCGTTGGTTGTTAAGAAAAGTAACCGGATGATGGTTAGTATCAATCGTTACTTTTTGACATCCAATGTAGTTTGAGAAATGTTTGATTGCCCATACTGTGGAAAGCAGGGCTTTTTCGCAGTCGGAGTATTTCAACTCAGGGCCGTTCAACGTTTTACTGGCGTACGCCACGACGCGTTTATCCTGGTCGTACATTTGGTATAGACCCGCACTCAAACAATGGTCGGAGAATCCTGCTTCCAAGAAAAATTCCTTGTTGCTATCGGGGTACGCGAGACAGGGAGCGGAGCCCAGCTTTTGTTTTAGCATATTCATCGCGTTGTTTTGTTCGTCACCCCAATCGAAGGGCGTGTCTTTCTTCAGCAGGTTAGTAAGAGGGCGTGCTATGTCAGCAAAGTGTTCAATGAACTGGCGCGAATAGTTGCACACGCCAAGGAAGCTGCGCAATTTTGACACATCGGTGGGGGTTTTGATGTCAAGAAGGCCTTGAATACGGCTGGATTGTGGTTCAATCCCGTTCGGCCCAACCAAGATCCCCACGTAGTTGACCTTCGTGCGACACCACTGACCTTTCAGGAGGGACAGTTTGGCACCTGCAGAAGACAGCTGTCCAAGAACGTGGTCGATTTCCATCAAATGGTCATCCAAAGAGGAGCTCCTCATCATAATGTCATCGACATAAATGAGGTTGCCCCTGGCGGCGGCATCAGGGCACGCCTTGTTGAGGAAGATGTTAAATTCGGCTGGCGAGTTGGCGTAGCCGAATGGACACCGGTTGAAAGTATACTGTTTGTTGCCAAAGGTGAATGCCAACTTGTATTGATCCCTGGGATCTACGGGGATCGTCCAGAACCCCGAAGCCACATCGATGGTGGTGAAGAATTTGGCATCTCGAACCTTGGGAAGTTCCTGTTCAAGTTGTGTCATGGGCCATCGCGAAAGAGGAACCTGTTGGTTCAGTTTGCGATAGTCAATGGTTGGTCTCCATGTACCGTTTGGCTTCAAGACTGGCCACAATGGAGCCGAATAGGTGCTGTTACAGGGGCGAATGATGCCCTTTCCCAGCATGGCGTCGATAGTCTTCTGTACTGGTTCGTAAGAAGCTATCGGAATCTTGTACTGGCGCACGAAAGTTGGAGGAGCGCCGGGCTGAGTCGGGATGCGGACTACATGTAGTGCCGTCAACCCGCAATCCAAGGAGTCCTTGGCAAAAGACGGTGTGTATTTGATTAACACGGTGCGCAACCGTTCGCGGTCCTGTTCGGACCGGAGCGCGTCGGCGCGGTGCAGAACTTCTTGGAGGTGCTCCTCGAACTCTGGGTACGGTTGAAGATCCCCATTTGGAGTCGTGGTTGGTTGAGGTTTCTCTGGGTTTCCAGAGGGAATGCTCGAGGGCGTTGGAGGCAACGCGCTCAAGGCATAAATCACCAGTTGTTGGTCTGTCCCCAGGTCCACCCGGACGATGTCTTCATCGTTGGTGGGACCGGCAGGGTTGACCGTAACAAGCTGAGATGGCCTGGTGAGTCTTCGGCCACCGGTGTCTTCAGTCAAGAACAAGTCCGATGGGATGTGTCCAACCACAGGCACCGTTAGAGTGAAGTCGTGGAAGTCGGAACGGATGAGCAGGCCCAGACGGGTCGCTTTTGGTATGCGAACGTCGTACGAAAGGGGGTTGTGAACCAAGATCAGAGTGGTGAGAGAGGCGTCCACGATGGGCGTGGCCTCCAAGAGTAACGACAGGTTCATGAATTCCGATGAAGGTTGAAAGAAAGCGGAGCGAGCATTCAAGACCTGGTTAGCTCGTGCCACCAAGCGAACCGGAATGTTGATCGTGGTCGCCGGAGCGATCACTTCATCCTCGTTTAAGACTTCGCAAGCATCTGGGATGGTCTGTCCGGACTTCATGTTTGGAAGACTGGGAACACAAGCTAGAGGTTCCGAGTTGGTGAGGGACCAAAGCACGTTGTTGATGGTGTCCACATGGACGGCAAGACGAACAAGCAAATCTGCACCCACAAAAAGGGTGTGAGGCGCGTCCGGGACAACCAAGAAGTAGTGGGTCAGTGAGTGCTGCTTCCACTGAAGGTTTAAGGCGCACACGCCCACTGCAGTTATTGTAAGAGGAGGTTCCGTGTTCAACGGAAACCGGCAAGACTTGGAGACGAAAAGAATGTTCGGGTCGAGACCTCGCAAGTTGTCAGCGAATGCTGCAGAAATGGCTGATTTGTCAGCCCACAAGGCGAGGACGGCGTCAAGAACAGGTGCACCTTGCACGTGGACACCTCCGATGATGCGTGGGGCGTACCCTGCATCAGGTGGGGGTGGGTCAAGGTCACAAAGAAAGGTGTCGTGGCTTCTCAG
The DNA here is from genome assembly GCF_051991245.1 of Festucalex cinctus. Classification (NCBI taxonomy): domain Eukaryota; kingdom Metazoa; phylum Chordata; class Actinopteri; order Syngnathiformes; family Syngnathidae; genus Festucalex; species Festucalex cinctus. Next base: position 28,921,529 of record NC_135416.1, on the reverse strand, counting down.
CCGGTCCTTTGTCGGGGACGCGAGGGGTCCTGCCTTGGACTGTGTCGTGTCCCAGCTCCCTGTGGGGGCATCTGCTTCCCCGTGGGGTGGCTGCGCCCGAGTCACAGTGCAGAGCTGAGCCTGGTCAGGGCCCGAAGGAAATGTCGGCAGGGCCTGCCGCACCTGGGCCCAAATCTGGAGTCTCTGGTAGTCTATGATGGGTTGGAAGCGGAACAACAGGTCTTGGCCAATAAGAAGGGGGACTGACTCAATGGGTCCCACATAGACTGGATGGATGAATTCCATGGGGCCAATGGACCAGTGTACCATCGCGACAGATTCCAGCTTTGTGTTAGTAGGTGAGAAAGCGCTAACGGTGAGTGGGCACCGCCGTAGGCGGAGCGGTCGACTGTTAGCTTGTGACGCGGCGCGGAGTTGTTCGAACACCGTGTTGGACATCACCGTGATGTCCGCGGCGGGATCTACAAGGGCTTCGTAGGTTAGAGCTCGCTCCAGGGTGACGCTCAGATAGAATTTACGAGCCATCCCCCTGGTGGTGAGGTCACCTAAAAGCTGTTGGAACGGTCTCACGTCATCGGTTGATCGCGATACATGCGGGTCTGCTGTATTTGGATCAGCCTGCAGTACCAATATTGTTGAGTCAGAAGGCAGTTTAGTAGGTGTCTGAGTGTCGGCTACTGGAGGCCCCTCTGGTGACCTCTGCTGGTGGGTCACTTCAGTGGGCATCCGGCCGTCGGTTAGTCATAAAGGCGGGTCTTTTGACGAGTCTTTTGACAATTTCAGGAGTGCCTTCAATATGCCGCTGGCAACTGCGTGGTGGTCAGTCTCGGAGTCGGCTTGGCGGTTCCGGGACTCGCGGCAGGAATCGGTTGCTGGCGCGCGTTCGACTTTATCACGTTTTGGATGATAGCGCGAATCGGGCTTTCCCTTAGCAACTTTGGAGCGCCGGCGGTCGTCAGCTTGCTTTTCTCCGTCCGCTTTCTCGTCACGCGAGTAGTCGGTTTTGGAGCGCGGTTTCCGGTTTCGCGGGGCGCGGGACTGTTTTGACTTTTTGGATTTAGTCTGGTCTTCCCTCGGAGCAAAGGAGCAAGCTCCCTCCAGCTCTGAAGGAGGACCCACGTCCACTTTATAAATTCCTGCGTCGCCTACCTTGGGGGCGGATAATTTTAGCTTTGCATAGCCTCTAGCTGCTAAGTCACGTAGCTGCGAGCTATTCAGTGTCTCAGGACACAAAGCCAGTCCCAAGTAGTGGTTAAGGTTTTGTTGGAGGTTTCGGACAAACAACGTTTTAAAACCAGGATCTTCCTCCATGTTGGGCTCGTTACGAGTCCCAAAATAGGCATCGCGAAGACGACTATAGAAAGCCTGAGGAGCCTCCTGCTTTCCCTGTTTTACGAACATGGCGACTTCCATGCCCGACAACCCAGGAGAACTGTCAAACTCGCGTGAGATGGCTTTGTGCAGTGCCAAGGGGTCAGACAACACATCAGCGGGCTGCCGTTCCAGCAGTCTGTTGACTGCTCGGCTGGACGTCATTTTGATCAAGTACAACTTATCTTCCACGGTTGCCATTGGGAACCGCTGGAGATGATAGTTGATGTCTTTCAAGTACTCTGTTGTGTTGTGGGACCCCCCTGGTTTCGGTTCGAATTTGGTTATATTTCGAGCCAGCTTGTCCAAATCTTTCCAGGCCACGCCCATTTGTCCCTCCAACGGGGGAGTCGACATGGGTCCACGTTGGAAACTGTCATCACCTGATGGCCCGAAAGCGTGTGGGGAGGCGGCCATTGGAGGTGCCAGGCCTAAAGCGGCGGTGGTCACTGGCGGCGTCCTCCAGGCGGTTCCGGACTCAGGTGGCAGTTTGAGCTGTGGTGCTGTGGCTCTGGGATCAGGAGGTCTGTGTGGGGGTGGATCTCCCGGCCGGGAGGCTCCTCGGGAGACCTCATGCAACTGCTGCGCGCGTTGTAACTCATGTTTAATATGAGCTAACTCTGTCTCATATTCCTGCTGGCATTGTCGGAGGCGGGTAACCTCGGCTTCAGTCAATGCTAATTTGGTTCGCAGGTCATATGAGCGGTCCACTTCGGCATTACGTTCCTCCCTAAAGGTCTGTACCTGAACTTGGAGGCGCTTCACTTCATCGGTTGACTGAGCTAGCGACGAACTAACCCGAAAGTAATTAGCTTCTGCTAGCCGAAGTTGGTCTTTTGACGGTCGTTCAGTCAAGTCAGTCACCTCTGCTTTTAGTTTGTGAATTTCATTTGCCGCGGATCTCAGCAGTTTTTCTTGCTCTCGATTTGTCTCTTCGACGGTCGCGAGAGCTTGGGTTAACTCACCAATCTTTTGATGGGAGTCGGGAGTGAAAGCAGACTCATCTGCATCACTGCCCAGATTTTCGGCTAGCGCCGCATCTGCGCGGGCTTCTGCCTCATCCAGCTGCGCTTTAACGTCATCCAGCTGGGTCTCCATGACCTTCACTCGGTCGTGGGCGGCTTCAAGCTGTGCCGTGGCATCACGGCTCTGCTGTTGTGCCATGTCAAGTTGGTGTTTCACTTGACAGTCCTCGGCATCGCTCAGCTTCAAGTGTGCGGCAAGGTTCAAAGTCAGACATCCGAGCATTCGAATGAGTGACTTGTCCTTTGGGGCTTTGGTCTCAGCGTCACTCATGAGCTGCGCGAGGTTATCATTTAGCGTATTGACATCCGCATCCCTAATAGACTCAGCGTATCCAGGTAAGAAGTCCTTGGTCAGCTTCTGCACCAGTTGAGCCAAGGTATCTAGGTTCTCACAGGGGCTGGGAGTCTCTCGGGGTGATGCCATATTGTCAATAGCTTTTTAAACGATCACACTTGTACTAGCGTTTAATAGTTAGTTAATCAGCGTACGCAGTTAGCTAACTACCGCTATCAAGTATTATCGTCAACAATACACACTGGGTTCAAATTATCAAAAGGGGAATTGCCACAAAAGCAAAAGATTTGTAGTGGGCTATGCAACCCACAGCTTACACTATAGTTGGGAGAAATCAATTCCAGTTATCAAAACAAACAAAAACAAACGGCAACAAAAAATAAAATAATAAATAAAGCAAAATAAAATAAAATAAAATAAAATAATAATAATACTAACTTCAACTTGACTCACTCAGCAAAGAATAGCTTAAACGAGGGACAGGGTAACTCTAAAATGTTACAGCGGTCAATCCCAAAAGCTAAATCAAAAAAAAAATTCAAACAAAAAAATTTTTTTTTTTTTTTTTGGAAGTCGAGTTAAAAGTTGAAATTAAAATTAAATTAAATAAACAATAAAACAGAAAAAGGGGGAAATAAACTTAAAAGGGGTTAATAGTCTTAGTCAAATGACTGGTTACAGTGTCAGTACAGTTTCATGCAAATGTCCTGTGGACGGGGTTTTTGGGACACAAAAACTGCAGAACTATACAGAAATATTAGAGCTGCCTCTCTAATAATAGCTCATTCGAACTCACACCTTCTTATTAACTAGACACAACCGAAAAACAAAAACAAAAGAACAAACAAAAACAACAAAGTTAAAAATAATGGATAAAAATGAGAAGAAAACAAATAAAAGGGAAGAAAATAATAATAATAGTACTAGGTCTACCAAACCAACTAAACAAACACAAAACCTGAAATTAAGTGGAATGTTACGTCAAGAATATAGCTAGTTAGCCTAGTATGAAACTGGATAAAAGGGAATACGAAAAAAAAAGAGGAAAAAAAAGAAAAACACAATAGTGTAAATAGTTCCTTTGTATTAATTTGACCCAGCAGTATGTTTTGTTGATGCACCCGTAATTACTCTCACGCTAGGCAGCGTAAAAGGCTAGAATGCGGTCAGCTATTACTATAATCCTTAAACGCAAACAGTCAATTAAGCCTACAACTGCGTTTAATCGGACGTGGATAAATTTTTTATTATCCTTGTGTACTAACGGTGACGACACTCACTAAGTACAACGCTCGACACGGAAAACAATTCAAAAAGCAATGTGAAGTGACATTGAATCAGAATTATCGCGGAGCAAGGACCACCGGCGTTAAAGCAGCAGTGGGGGGGTCAGTTGTCTATTGACAGCTCAAACGCTGTCTGACAGCTGACAACCTGCGAGACCCGCTCCCTTTCGGGGCGTCTACAGGCGTGGCTCAAACTCGCCAATGAGAAGGGAGGGGGAGGTACTCAACCACGCCTCCACGAGCCACACAGCTCTTCACAAGGACTATGGCGCCACCTTGTGGAAATGCGTACACGGTACAGGTAAGCAGCTAACGTCTTAGCGCTCTGTTAATCCGCTCGCCACGAGCTGAAACTTTGAGTCGGCGGCTACAAAAGCTCAGTCACGACTCAAACTTCTCCCACAAGCTAGGTGTAGGAGGAACACGGGGAAAGTGACTCGGACGTCGTTTACGTTGCTCGCGGTTAGCTACTCCGAAGCACGTAACTCGAGTCGGGTCAACGCGACGCACGTAGGCTGTCACGTGACTTCCCACAATTTCCGGAAACACAACAACACAAAGACAAACAACTTCAAATTCAGCCAGCTGAAATTTAAAAGTTGCACAACTCGAGTTCTATCACGTACGTTTTCAAATACAAGCCACTATTTTTTCAAACGGTGACCGGCTCTTACTTTTATTCCAACAATCAATCCCGTTACTCTCGTTTACTTATAGCACGTCACTCCGTGGTAACACACGCAAGATGGCGGCTAACCAGACGCTCGATTCAAAGCTGAAGGGGAAAGTCAGTGCAGTTCTATGTAAGAAGCAATGTTTACCTTTTTGCACAGAGACAAATGATTAGGTACACCACGTGAAATGCGTTTTACTTTTCACGTCCAAAGTCTTGTGTTTTCGAGTGGATCTTCTTATGTTTTGTAGCCTCACACGGCCGGCACCATTATGTAGCGATAATTGGGTCGTCTTTTGGACGAATTAA
>NC_135416.1:28886570-28911570 GCF_051991245.1 Festucalex cinctus | reverse complement strand
TTTGATTAAGGTTCATCCGCCGTCACCTCCTCCCTCTACCCCCATACACCCCTCCCCACCCCTCCTACCTTTTCCCGCCCCTACAAGCATAAAAATAGCATGTAGACCCCGAGGGGGATATCATCTTCTTATCCTTCTACAAACGACTGACTCGCAACAAGAAATACCTCCGGCGATGCATCCCACCGATGAACGAAAAGGAAGGTCGCCGGCACCAGCGCCAACATCCCCGCTGCTATTCCCTCCACACAACGAAGGTACGCGTTCCTGCTTCGAACCGCCGATCCTAATTTCTTCAAGCCCGGAGTGCTCGGATGTTGAGGAAAACGAGGCGGACGTTACCTTTCTCGAAGGACCCGTACAGCGGGGAGGCGCGACGGACGTCTCCTCGGACCTCCGCACATCCGGGTTATACCATGTCGTCCGCACAGCTGGGCCGTACCATGTCGCGATGAAGGTGGTGCGCGAGGACGAGCCGATCGGCGAGGATGACCGTCCATCGACGTCGAGAGATTGTTACGGAGGTCTGACATCGTTACATCCGACGAAGGAGGAGCCCCCCGCATGCGGCAGCGCTGGGGCGATCGATGACGTCAGCGGGTCTCCTGGAAAAGAGAAACTTCTTCTTCCATTTACGCAAACACTTTCGCCCATAAATGACAGAGCCTGTGATGAGAACAGTTCCCCGGTAGCACACGGAATTCCAGCGTGGGCTCTTTCGAGCGAATCATCGTCATCCATCGACACGCCGAAGCGACCCGTGTGGTGCTTTTCGGGCGAGACAGCCTCTCCTCACACCACGGGGGTATCTGCGTGGGGGCTCTCCAACAGGACAGCTTCTCCTGACATAGCGGGGGTTTCTACAAGTGGGCCTTCCAACGGGGCGTCATCACCTAACGTTTTGCTCCAAGGATTACCGGCAAACTCCATACCCCCGCCCCCACCACCACCTCGCAACGAGCGAGCCACCTGTCTGGAGTGGACCCTCTCTCCTTTTTTGTGGGTGAATAACGCACGCTATCAATGTATTAAACAGGCTGTTAGCTATATGCTAAGGATCGCTATCCTTAAATATAGTAGAAAAACGTGTGACGGATGTTTTTATTTATACACATGTCGAAATAAGCACACCTGTTTTTATGCACCTAGACGTCCGTATTATTTCGGACAAAATTTCGATGCCATCGTGGAGGAATTGTGTAACGGGTATTTCAGGTCGACAATCCGTAGGGTTATAACGATTACCAATCATCCATCCTCGGACGCAGACGTGAGACGCATCGTAGAATCCGTGCTGCACGACTACGCGCATGAACGGCTGATTTTAGACAGAATAACCACCGTTCTTGCCAGTACGTGGGACGGATACCTGTCATTTGCGATTCCTGACATAATCCGTGGGTTGTGCGATCGCGATGGGTAACTTTCTAAGAAAGCTGCTAATCGAGTATTACTACGGAATGGATAATTGGATTGAAATTGTGGAGAAAACCATACAGAAACGTGATGATGATGATGATGATGGTGATGATGATGATGTTTGCAAACGTGTCAAACGCCTGATTTTATTAATTGATAAAGTCAGGACGTTGGCCCCTACCTTATTTGGTCAGCCCTGGGGTGCGTATGTAAAACGTGTTGTTGAAATAAGTGATCTTAACATTTCAGATACTATAGAATACGCTACATGCGAGTGGAGAGGTGATCCTGTCAAAGCGGGTCAATTGATTACCCTCACTGCTTTATTCATAGACTGCGTACGATACTGTGAAGACAATAACATTCCTCATAATATGGTGAATGAAATGAAACAATTTAAAACCTTTATCGAACGCAAAGTACACCCCCGTATCTTATTCAAAGTGCTTTACCATGTTAATCCACAAGTTTTTTTTTCCCACTCGTAAGGCCGTAAATGTATTTGATTTTCATAGTTTTTTTTAGTACCATGTTTTTGTTTTTTTAAAAAAGAAAAAAAAAAAAATCATGTATACTCACTTTTTTGAATTTTAGAATCCGTATATGAAAATGTATGTTTTTTGTTTTTACTTTTTCTTAGTTTTTAGAATCATGTATACTTGTGTTTTTTATTACCCAATGATAAAAAAAAATAAAAAATAAAAAAAAATCATGTATACTCACTTTTTTGAATTTTAGAATCCGTATATAAAAATGTATATTTTTTGTTTTTACTTTTTCTTAGTTTTTAGAATCATGTATACTTGTTTTTTATTACCCAATGATAAAAAAAAATATATATATATGTATACTCACTTTTTTGAATTTTAGAATCCGTATATGAAAATGTATGTTTTTACTTTTTCTTAGTTTTTAGAATCATGTATACTTGTGTTTTTTATTACCCAATGCTAAAAAAAAAAAAAAAAAAAATCATCTATACTCACTTTTTTGAATTTTAGAAACAATATATGAAAATGTATGTTTTTTTTTACTTTTTCTTAGTTTTTAGAATCATGTATGCTTGTGCTTTTTATTACCCTCTGATTTAAAAAAAAAAAAAAAAAAAAAGTCTGAGCGTAATCCTTATTTATACTACACACACACACACACACACACACACATACATGCTAAATAATGCATTGAAATATAACGATGCAAATTATTTAAACCATATAGACATATTTTAAAATATATTAACGTAAATTTATTTCACTTCCTAATAAAAATATTTAAAAGAGTTAATTTTAAAACAAAGGTCTATAAAAATTATAGACACAACCTTTATTAACCATTAACTCATTCACTGCCATTGACGGGAAAAGACGTCAAATGATGCATTTCTGCCGAGCTGGCAGTGAATGTGTTAAGAGATGAGGATGGCGGAGGGTAGACGTTTGAAAGAGCTATACTTTGATCCTAAACAACCGTCCAGTTACGGGGGTGTAGATCGCCTCCATAGAGGCCTTCAGGAGGCTTTGAATAAAAAAATAAAACGTGATAAAGTTAAAGAATATTTATCTCAACAAGATACGTATTCGTTACATAAACCCGCCCGTATTAATTTCCCTAGAAACAGAGTATTTATTACGGGGCCTCTGAGACAATTCCAGGCCGATCTGTGTGACATGCAGGCCTTGGCCGACTACAACGATGGAAATAAATATTTATTAACCGTTATTGATATTTTTTCAAAACGAGCGTACGCGCGTGTTTTGAAAGATAAATCGGCGTTGAGGGTGGCAGAGGCATTCGAATCAGTTTTTGCCGAGAGCGGCGTTCCTAAGAAATTACAAACGGATAAAGGAAAATAATTTTTTAATAACCGTTTCGGCAGATTGATGAAAAAGCTTCGAATCACACACTTTGCAACGCATAGCGACACAAAAGCCCAGGTGGTGGAAAGGTTCAATCGGACTTTGAAAACGAGGATGTGGAGATATTTTACGGCAAAAAATAGCCGCAGATATATAGACGTATTGCAAGACCTCCTAATGAGTTATAACGAGAGCTATCACAGTAGTATTAAAATGAAACCAAATGAAGTTAATGCTGAAACGACTCGAAAAGCATTTTTTAATTTATACGGAAACATCCGCGTAGGTGGAAAGATTAAAATGAATTTTAAAAAAGGAGATATTGTACGGATATCAAAATTAAGAGGCGTTTTCGATAAGAAATATGAACAGAGCTTCACCGATGAATATTTCACAATTATCGAATGTATTCCTCGAGCGCCCCCTGTCTACAAATTGCAGATTACGACGGGGAGAAAATAGAAGGGTCATTTTATGAGGAAGAAATACAAAAGGTCGACGTTTCTAAAGATCATGCTTTTCTCGTAGAAAAAATTATAAAAAGACGTAAGGTCAACGGACGGACTCAATATCTAATTCATTGGAAGGGCTGGCCATCCAAATTTGACAGTTGGGTCCTAGCGTCTCAGGTTATAGATCTTTAAAATCAACGGAAATATACATCATAAATCATACGTTAATATGGATCCCATTAACGAAGGAGGGTTCTATGTAACTCTCCCGTCAAATTCAAGCATGGATATGTTTAAGGATAATACAATCGCTCAATATAGAGTTAATCTAGCACGTCATTTAGATCTGGTTAAGGGAGAATGGGAGGTGGTCTAACCGAGATTTCTTACCCACGCAGCTGGGTGAACATCCCTGAAGAACACACGTCGTTTTTCTTAATGAATACGAAGACGTCCTCCCAATACGTTTTAGATATTAAACCCGGCGACTATGATAATCTCGATAAGGTGGGACAGGCGGTAGAGGGCGCTATAAGAGAAAAAATAGGCCCTTTCATTTTATTAAATTTCAACTCCTTGAAAAGAACATTTTTTTTCTTCGCTGCGCAAGGCAGATATAAGATTCGCTTCGTGGGTCCATTAGCTTATATACTCGGTATGAAAGATGGGGATTGGTTTACTATAGATTTAGACTGGTCCGACGCTCCGCATCCGGCGGATATAAAGGCGGGGCAATATTATTTGTACGTATATACGGATGTAATTCGTCACCAGGCGGTTGGTGACGCATCCGCTCCGCTATTGAGAGCAGTCCCTGTTTTAGGTCGTTACGGAGAGATTATTTATAAAAATTTTAATCCCGCTTATTACCATCCTGTTAGTAAGAAGCATATCGAAGATATAGCGATACAGATTAAAACGGACCAAAATCAACCCGTTGGTTTCCTGTTTGGGAAGATCATTTTAACGTTACACTTTAGACCTAGATAGATCATGGTTATTATGACGTCACATCCGGACCCCTACCGCTTCGTACATTATTATGAAAATCAGACCGGAAGCGGTATTCCTGGATTTCACGGAGCACCGGTCCAATATGGCCGTGGATTAGGATCTATTTTTGCAAAATTATTTCGTTTCGTAGCTCCCTTAGTCAAAAGATGTTTGAACGTTGCCAGACCGCATTTACAGTCGGCGGCTAAAAATATAGCCACCGATGTTGCGGGGCGTGTTATGGAAAGAATGAGTCAGAAAAGAGACGATAAACAAGGCCAAGGTGGTTCGGGCCTAGTCGTACTGGCGCGACGTCCGGCCTCTAGGCCTGCGGGGCGTCGGGTGAAGACGCATAAAAAACGTCAGCGCAGTACTAAAAGAAAATCAGTCTGGAAAAGAAAGCATAGAAGAAACAGCGTGGATATTTTCTCTTAAAGAAAAAGAAAAAGAAAAATGGCCCTCTTACATCACAAGTCGCAAGAATGCACCATGTCCGAATTAGATCTATTTTCCCCTCCTATGACGCAACTCTCAATAGAACAGAGTCAATACATTGAGATATTACCCCTCTCGGCGCTCGGCGACCAATCCCCGATCGAATTTTTTAATTAAAAGTATCTTGACTTATCGGATACGCTATTGCACCTGCGCTTAAAAATAACCCGGCGGGACGGCTCTAACATCCCACCTAACGAGCGCGTCAGTATAATTAATTTCCCTCTAAATACTATTTTTAGCCAGGTTGACGTCACCCTTGGAGACCGTTTAATATCTCAATCTAGCGCCTCACACCCCTATAGAGCTATAATAGAAACGTTATTAAACTTCTCTGGGGACACGCTGAAAAGTCAATTTACGGCGGGGATGTTTTTTAAAGATACGAGAGGTGCTATGGACTCGTTAGCCTCGGAAGGGGACGTGGTAAACGAAGGCTTTGTCAAACGAGCTCGTATAATAGAGAATTCAAAAGAATTCGATCTCATTGGCCCAATTCACACGGATATATTTTTCTGCGAGAGACACCTTTTGAATAACGTGGATTTAAGGTTGAAGCTGACAAGAGCCTGCGATGATTTCTGTTTGATGAGAGCACCTGACAGTGATACTCGATTAAAAATTATGGGGGCGTCGCTCTTTATCAAAAAAGTAACCGTATCCCCCGCTATAGCACTCGGCCACGCCTCGGCTCTCAATAAGGGGAATGCCTTATACCCGGTCACGAGAGTCAACATAAAAACTTATTCTATCCCTCAAAATTCAAGGATATGTCATCAGGATAACCTCTGTCTAGGAACTATCCCGAAAAGCGTTGTTTTGGCTCTCGTTAACCAGAATGCTTTTGTGGGGAGAAGAGATTTAAACCCCTTCAATTTCGCCCATCACGATATTGAATATTTAGCACTGTCGAGAGACGGTACTCAGATCCCCAATAAACCTTTTCAACCACTTTTTACTACGGGGAATTCTGTTCGGGAGTTTCATAATTTATTTGAAGCTACCGGGAGGTATCTGAAAGATTTGCCCCTGTTTTTAGACTTGCAGGACTTCCAAAATGGCTACGCGCTTTTTGCTTTTAATCTAAGCCCCACCTCCGATACCGAGGCGTTGTCCCCCGTTTCCAACGGCGTCGTAAGACTAGATATGAGATTTAGAAATCCTCTCCCCCACACCGCAACCCTTATTGTTTATGCCGCTTATGACAGCATTATAGAAATTAATTCAAAAAGAGAAGTTTTGATCGACTATTATTAAAAGATGAACGGCCGTGATTTGGAGCGTCTAATGAGACAAATTCAGGGGGAAAGATTCCAAGGCGTCTTCGCGGAAGATGAGCTGGCTGGCATATTAGCGCCCCCTATCCCCTCCTACTATATCGTCAACACACATCCCCGTGACAGACCGGGGGAACATTGGCTGGCGTTGACGTTAGAGGACGACGGGGCGTCTACGTTTTTCGATTCTTTCGGATTCCCACCTAATTTTTATTACTACCCGAAGAGTATAAACTGCTTCTTAAAAAAATATTCCGACCGGATATTCCATCACGAACGACAATTACAACACGAACTCTCGACGGTATGCGGTCAGCACTGCGTTTATTATTTATCAGCCCGAGGTTGCGGTGAATCTTACCGAGAGGTTTTAACCCGTTATTACGACGATGTAGTCATGAATGATGTCATGGTAGCAACATTTGTGGAAAAACGAAGGATGTACCCCACGACGGTGTGCGGAGGGCAAATTTCATGTTGTTTGGATATATAAAAAAAAAAATGCCATTGCTCGTGATGTCTTTTTCAAATATTTTATTCAATAAAATTCACATACAAAAGATACAGAGATGTGAGCGTGTGTTTTTTCTTCTCTTGACGTTAGGGGTAAAAATTAATAATCCTCCCATTTAATGATTTTCTGCTTCCTCTTTCGCTTCTTTTTACCGCCGGATATTACGTCATCATCACTTTTCTTAGAAATAGAACCGTTTTTTAAAAGTCTTAGCCGTTCTCTAGCGTAGGAATTAGAAACTATAGTCTCAGGTATATTAAGTTCCGACAATAGGTGTAAGAATTCCGTCCAACCTAGCGGGCCTCGATCGTTAATCTTCTTTCCGGTTACCGTGAGATGTTTGAGTAAATCGGTCATATGGGACCCTCTAACGGGTCTACCGTTAAAGATAAACTCTCCTCGCTGGTTCCATACCTTTTCTTCTCGAGACGATATTTTTCTTAAAACATATTCGGCGTTTTTACGATGACGTAACGGGATGGTTTGTAATATCTCATCCCACACACCAGCATTCATCTTGACACCCCCCTCCCCTTCCACCCCATCGTCCTTCTTCTTCTTTTCCATCTCTCCTTCTTTTCCAAAAGCATCGCGTTGATTAGGGAGAGTCAAAGTGAGCGGAACCAACTCACGATCTCTTTGTTTAAGCAGTCCTAAATACCGCTGCATTAGAGTTTGATATTTCCTTATTTTATCATATTGACTTATAGAACGATCTTCTAATAACTCCCTCATCCTGACGTCCAAATCATTCTCCGCAGTTTCACGGATATTGGGAGTGGGTTTGCTTAAACGCTCCAGTTGGTGCGGGGAAACTAAAAACATTTTCTGGGCTGTTTTTAGACTCATGTTTTATTTGTTTATGAGACCGGTAACGATGCTGCCTAGGACAGGTGCAAAAGCGGCCAGTAGAGGGAGTATGAAGCCTCCTTTTTGAACTAAAGTCACACGCTTCTTTTTAAGACTTTTTTTTTTTTTATCCGCTAATATCCGAATAAACTTCTTTCGCCTCTTCAACTTCTTATATTGAGACGGGTTTAGAGGTATATGCCCTTTTAAGAGATTTAAAGCAATCTCACAAAGCGCTTTCACAAGGTCGTTGGGGGCTTGTTTGAGAATTTGTTTTCGTTTACGAGGAAGCGCTCGAAACAATAATTTAAGAAGCGGGGCGTTTTTTAAAAAAAAGTTTTGACATCTTACAAACTTTTGGGTAAATACAGAGTAGGCCACTCCCCGTGTAACACCCCGGTTCTCACTCTAAATTGATCTGGAGATGCTGGGGTCAGATCCACTATTAAATACCCATGCGCGTTTTTCGTGGCGTCCTCATAACATTCCAAAAAGTACTTCTTGCGATTGGGGTAGATTTGATTAGCCAAAACACTCGCCTGTAATTTATCGCGAGGGTTTTTAAACAGTATAATGTAATTACTGTTTAAACTGATTGTTCTGCTATACTTCCCCTGGTGGAAAATGTTTTGAGTGAGCAACATGACGCTCATTTTCCGATGGTGTCTGTATTGGGTAAAGATGTTTACCACTTCCGGATGGTCACTCGCCTGGAAGATGACGTCATCCAAGATGATCAGGTGCGAAAGGTGGGCTGGGAAGAGAGATTCATCTTCAAAGCTTTCAGGGAGACCTTTTACAAACTTTATCTTTTTATTCCGTTTTTTTTCAAGTTCATCATACATTTTCTGGTAAGAATTATATATCCAAACGATATTCTCAGGAGTTGATTTCATAAAATGATCACAATTTTCCAAAACACTTTTCACAAAAAAAAGTTTTCCCACATCCGCTGGGTCCAGAAATTAAACATGAAAAAGGCGTCTCTAATCTAGGATCGAAATCAATGTGGTTCGGATTCATTTTTTTTTTTTTTTCTTTTCTTTCTCCCCCACCACAAACACAGTGACAATCACAGACACAAACACAAGCTCATCAAAAACCAAATGGAACGCTACGACCACCTGGAAGCAAACGACGCTTGTCGTAAACCACCTTAAACTTTTTCATAAATGAAGTGTTTTTCAAATGAAACCCCATCTTATTTCGGACAATGTTGTATTGAGGGGTTTGAATCACCCCTGACCGTGTCCCCACGCTGTCAACGTATCCGTCAACCAGCTCCTTGACGCTGTCAAAATTGATGATTTGACATGTGTCATGCGTCTGGGTGATGCCTTTCGCCTTCATCACCAATTTCCCCTTGCTTCTGGTCTGATAAGCGTAGCTTTTCGGACCTGCGGAGACAAATTCTTGGATGGTGTCATTATCTAGTTCATCTGTAAGTTCACCTAATAGATCGCCTAAAGGGAGAGTGCTTTCGTCCTCTTTTACAGTATATATTAAACTGTCTGTATCTGTATACAGTACTCTAGTCTGCAGTTGTTCCAAATACCCATACATTATTAAACACGCGTAGGCGGTCGTCAGGCAAGCGATGAAGATGTTAGATGTCGCTGAGGGGGGTGTTTGAGCGCGTTCGCTGTATTAGTACTGTACCAGAGAAACGTCATCGCTGAGGAAGTGAAAAAATTTCACCTCGTACAGCCCTGAGAACAGCAGGTTGAAAAAACGATCTGGATTTTTTACAATATGTAGCCCATAAGAATAGAAATTAAACCAAACGACTCAAGGAATTAGCCCAAATGATATTTGATCATGACAACGAACTCGCACAAAATTTTTCACCTACTCTTTATAAGGAACGACTACTTTTGCAAACAGAATATGACAACCTATCTATAAAACAAACGGAACGGTTACTCTTAAGAACAAAACAAACTGAACATAGCGATAAGGCAGGAAAATTGTTAAGTCATCAATTAAAGCAACAAACAGCTTGTAGGGCTATCACTGAAATACGTACCTCATCAGGTCTAATCACTTCACACCCCCAGACTATTAACAATAGATTTAGAGCATATTATGAAGAAATCTACACGTCGGAATCTCCAGAAGTTGCAGAAATTCAAACCTTTCTGGACAATTTACAACTGCCCGAAATTGGAGTGGGGGATAAGGCCTCACTTGATGCTCCTATAACCAACCTTGAGATAACCCAGGCGATAAACTCGTTGCGGAGTGGTAAAAAAACGGGTCCTGATGGGATCCCTATTGAATTCTACAAAACGTTTTCTCATAAGCTCGTGCCTATACTCAGTGCACTTTTTAAAGAAATTATCTTGGTAGGGACCTTGCCTCCCACCATGACTCAAGCAACTGTATCGGTTTTATTGAAAAACAATAAAGATCCCTTGGATTGCAGCTCCTATCGCCCAATAAATCTCTTGTGCTGTGATTACAAAATTCTTGCGAAGTCGATGGCACGCCGTCTAGAGGTGATAATGCCTCGTATTGTTGACCCTGATCAAACAGGTTTTATACCAGGGAGACAATCATTTTATAATATGCGACGATTGTTTAATGTCCTCTATTCTGCTCACTCAGCTGACCAACCAGAGTTGGTGCTTTCCCTTGATGCAGAGAAAGCCTTTGATCGCGTTGAGTGGAATTACTTGTTTATGGTGCTGGATAAATTTGGCTTTGGAGCATCTTTTACCTCTTGGGTTAAAATATTATACAAATCGCCAACAGCCTCGGTACGTACTAACTTGCTTTGTTCTGCCCCTTTTGCTCTGCAGCGGGGTACTCGACAGGGCTGCTGTCTGTCTCCATTTTTATTTGATCTAGCCATTGAACCTCTGGCAGCAGCACTTAGAAAGCAGCATGAAATTACGGGTATAAGTCGGAACCAAATGACTCATAAAGTGTCACTTTACGCAGATGACCTTTTACTATACATTTCAAATCCAACTGAATCATTGCCGAAACTGATCGAGAGGCTACAACATTTTGGAAGGCTATCAGGCTATAAATTAAACTATGCAAAAAGTTTGCTTTTTCCTGTAAATCAGATGGCCGCCTTTATAGATTACGGAGGTCTTCCTTTTCATCTGAAGCGCCAGTCCTTCACCTACTTGGGCATAAATGTTACGCATAAATTCAATGACTTGTATGATTACAATTTTAAAAAACTGATGGAGCGTACTAAACTGGACTTCCAGAGATGGTCGGCCCTTCCGATTACATTGGCAGGCCGGGTTAATGCAGTAAAAATGACTGTAGTTCCTCGATTTCTATACTTATTCCAGATGATTCCCATTCTGCTAACTAAACATTGGTTTAGACAATTGAATAGCCATATTACATCCTTCATTTGGAATAAGTCGATTCCACGAATCCAGAGATCGTTTTTGGAGATGCCCAGAGAAAAGGGAGGGCTTGGGCTTCCAAATTTTTTATTCTATTATTGGTCAGCTAACATCTCCAAACTGACACACTGGATTTCAACATATGCGAACAAATCTGGTCCATCATGGGCAAACATGGAACTTGACCTTGATTCTCACTGTTCACCCATTTCTCTTATGAGTAGTCCACTGCCCATTAAGATTAGTCTTCAAGGAGTTACTCCGGTAGTCAAAAATAGTTTAAAAATTTGGTTTCAATTTAGGAAACATTTCCTTTTTTTTTTTTTTTTAGAGCTCAGAATTGTTCATTCGACAGTCTTACCGATTCAACGTCTTATCATCATTGCTCTTTTTTTGTGTGTGTGTGTGTGTGTGTGTGTGTGTGTGTGTGTGTGTGTGTGTGTTTATGTGTGTGTGCGTGCGTGCGTTTGCGTGCGTGTGTGCATGTGTGTACAAATACGTATACATTTATACTCATTAATTCACCTAAAACCTTATAAAAATCCAATTTTTTTTTCATTTTTATAGGAAACATTTCCATTTCAAGCAACCGCTTACGTTGCTTCCACTGGCACGAAATTATATGTTTCCTCCAACACAGATGGACACTGCCTTTGAGTTATGGCAAAATGTCAAATATAGCCCACCCCTAGTTGATAGGCAGTGGTGCTTGAATGAGTTTTTTTGTTTTATAATAATATGCTATATTTTGTTTTTTTGGTTTCATCTCCAGGAGGGGACAACAATGTGCAAACCCCCAAACAGCAGCCCAATCAGAAGCAGACCATCCAGCAACAGTATGCAACGTTCAGACCCAACTTTCACAGTTACAATGCCCCCATCCTCAAAAAAGGTGTTCTTGGTAACTTTGAACCCAAGGAACCTGAGCCTCCAGGAGTCCCAGCTGGCCCAGGTGAAGGCGCCAAGCCATTTGTTCTGGGTCCAGAATACAAAGAAACCATTCATGCATCCATCAAAGAGTTTGGCTTCAACATGGTTGCTAGTGACATGATATCGCTGGACAGGACCATTCGAGATATACGCCATGAAGAGTAAGTACTTCTACTCATTACACTGTTTTCTACTGTCCTAAAATGATGTTTCATGCGTTAAAATTTTTTTTAAACCATGTTATGAAACATCTATTGATGGGATAATTTTGTGTTGATGAACACAAAGCTGCATTTGAGGGGCACATAAGGAAAATGTATAACTAAGCTGTATATGCTGTATGTATGTATATGCTGTGTATGTTATAATAGAAAGAAGAAATATTAGCTTGTTCAATTGCATGTATGTGTTCATCCACGGTATATATGATTAAAGGACAGCTCTTGTCAAAATCTGATTTATGACCCCCCTAGGACCAATCAGAAGCCGTTATTTTGAATTAAGCCCCGCCCCCTTCCTGCCCCCATCCAAGCAGAAAGTTATTTTGAATTAAGCCCCGCCCCCTTCCGCATTCTCAACCAATCAGAAGCCGTTATTTTGAATTAAGCCCCGCCCCCTAACCAATCAGAAGCCGGGACACCACCTGTCAAAATTTGACAGGTACCCCGCCCCCTAACCAATCAGAAACCGTTATTTTGAATTAAGCACCGCCCCCTTACCGCCCCCCTAACCAATCAGAAGCCGAGGACAGCTCCTGTCAAAATTTGATGGATGGCCTCTACCCCCCTCCTGCACCACACACCCACCCCCTCCCACACCCAGTGAACATATGTTTCCGGTCCCCCTCCCACCCCCCGGTGAACATATGTTTCCGGTTCCCCTCCTCCAACGAACCCCCATCCCTCCCACACCCAGCGTACATATGTTTCCGGTAGATAAGGTTGTGACCGATCACCCCTCCCCTTCTGTACCCCTGCCTAATACCTCTCACCCCCAGCGTACATGTGTTTCCGGTAGATAATGTAGTGACCCCTGTAAGACTCCAGGAAGTAGGCGCAATAATCTAGATAGTTCCACCATCTGCTAATCATAAATCGTGGTGAGTCGTTATCCTCTTGTTAAAAAACTTTTCATCAAACTGATAGCTCTCCTTCATATCATGTCACAGGAAGGACTCCCGCCTTTGAAGTCGTGGAGGAAGCGCGCCCCCTGCAATCCTGATACTTTTCACGCGAGTAGTGATAAAGGTCCCCCCGTAACCCCTTTGAAGTAGAGGGGGGTATCAACTCGGGGTGGGAATCTCTGACATGAGGCCGATTCGATATGTATCTCGATACACAGGTTGCGATTCGATTGAAAAACGATTATCTTTCAGAACAGAACGGTTTGATGCGGTTCGATTAAGTTTGGGAACGATACGATTTTCGATTCAATACGATTCATTTCAATATTCAAAACTTATAGTGACATTTGTTGCTTGTAAACATTAATCTTACAACACCACAAATTTTTACAGTATCTACAAATGTGTTTAAAAAAAAACAACAACAAAAATGTCTTCTATATTTTTAGATATTGAATCAATTATTTAAATGGACCGCAACAAAGGGCTGGGCGATATGACTGAAAAATGTATCAGTTTAAATATTTATTAGTTGTTATTGACAGTTATAATTGTTTTTTGTTTTGTTTTTTTAATTCAAAATCAGGATCAGGAAAACAAAAGGCTAATAATTCAATTTGAAATATAAATATTTAACCTTTAAAAAAACACCAACACAATTAAACAGAATATGTGCACATTGTGAAGTATTTCAGAAACATAAATTTAAGACATGAAATAAACCTACCGTCCAGCCAAAATAAATATGAAGCCACCTTATGGAACAATAAATCTATCAAACACATTTTAACCACTTAATATATCCAAAAATATTTCCAAAAGTGCCCTTCCCTTTTTATCAACAATTTTTGTTTTTAACAATATTTGTTTTTCTTTTGCCATCATATTCATTTTTGGTTAATGTATGACATCTTTTTGTTTTTTTTTAATCTGAGACAAGATGATGACCACAGAATCACTACTGTTTATGTTTTGTTTTTTTGGGCTGTCGTTAATGTTGCGTTTGATGACGTAATCACGGGCACGTCTCAGTTCTCCTATCTATTGCTCATGCTAGTTGTATACATTGACAGGGAGCCACAAACTGAGAAATGAGATACTTGCAGTGTGCTTTTAGCATAGCTGGTGTGTTGGCTGTGGGACATACCTGTTTCGTTTGAATCCATGCATTGGATCGTCACGGGAGTTATTCTTTTTGGCTCGCGCGCAGTACCAACGCCGGCCCGGGACATACAAGTGCACTGAGAGGACTCGATAGCAATGGGTTAGCTTCTGCTAACTGTTGCATGTTGTCACTCGTTGTGCGCGCGCGCGCCTTGTCGCGAGCACGGCGTTGACGGTAGGCTCCTCCCCAAGGTGCGTAACGTCTTTGCATTATGTTTACAACATCCGGGGAATGAAGCGTCTCTGAGCGCTACTTTGCTAGCTCTCTGTAAACAGGGAAGTAGCTTGAATGGTGATGCTACTGAAATGTAAACAAAACAAGTAGAGCACGGTGCAGAACTCTTGCTATTGTTATGAAAACCATAAAGCCTCACTCGAAACCGATTCACAGCCACGCGATATCCGGTCCACAGCTTTACAAGCAATGTATCTAAGGATTCCCGGAGGATTTTGTATCGGTTGACAAGTCTGCTACCGATACGGCCGTTTAGCTCCCCTTGACGACCGATGGTTCGGTCGAATCGTTTTTTTGTCCCACCCCTAGTATCAACCGGGGTCGTGTAGGAAGCGCGCCCCCCACCTACCGCCTCTATCGTGTATGTGCGTGCGTGAATGTAAAATAGTACGAGGCTCTCTTATTCGAGTTAAAGTGTTGTGAATATTAAAAATATGTAATCTATTTTGCTTCTTGTTTTTTTTTAAATAAATAAAAGAAACTTACCGGTGTTTCAGGATGTGAAGTTGCGTACCCTTTGACGGGTTTTCCTTTTTAAAAAAATAAAAAATAAATAAATAAATAAAAATAAATGGACTGAACGGTGCCATCTAATGGTCAAAGGATGTGGATGGTAGGTATTAGAATGTGATAAGTTTGTATTTTTAATTTTAAATAGAGTGAGGCGTGAAATTAATCGGTTGATGTTTTGTGCGTTGTATTTGATAGCAATGTAATAAAGAAATTTTGGTAGGATGAACACAATAAAGTTAGTCTACAAAAGTAAATTAGGGTATTAAAATGTTGATAATGAATGTAAAACCTAAAAATTTTATTCAAAGGTATTCAATTTGTAAATTATACATTTTGGATGACGGAACAATGCATGGCATTAGAGTAGCCTTTAAATATTAAGTGGGGTTAATTTAAAATTTTTGGGGACAGCAGATCGAAACTAGCATCGTACTAAACCCCCCGCATCCATCTTTTTAATGTTACTGAACACTGTCCTTATATTAAACTAAACTCAACTCATTTACGTTTCGGTTACAAATGATACACTCCTGATCAAAATCTTAAGACCAGTTAAAAAATTGCAAGAATTTGCATTTTGCACTGTTGTATCTTAAGAAGGTTCTAAGTAGAGTTTCAGAATGCAAAAAGAAGAAATGGGAACAAGAGACCAAATGTTTTGAACAGGCAATTAATTGAAAAGAACAATTTAACTGAAATAGGCTGTTCATCAGCTGATCAAAAGTTTAAGACCATAGCTCAAAAAAAGCCCTAAAACAGAAATTAAAGTCTCGAAAACAGACTCATTAATGAGTAACTCCACCATTATTGTTGATCACTTCAAAAATTTGTGTTGGCGTGCTTGATGCGAGTGTTTCCAAAAGGCTTGTAGGAATGTTGCTCCAAGTGGTGAAGATGGCTTCACGAAGGGCATCCACTGTCTGGAACTGATGTCCATTTTTGTAAACTTCCCTTGCCATCCATCCCCAAATGTTCTCAATTGGATTTAGATCAGGGGAACATGCAGGATGATCCAAAAGAGTGATGTTATTCTCCTGAAAAAAATCCTTTGTCAGACGGGCATTGCGAATTGCAGCATTGTCCTGCTGAAAAACCCAGTCATCACCACACAGACGAGGGCCCTCAGTCATGAGGGATGCCCGCTGCAACATCTCCACGTAGCCAGCTGCTGTTTGATGCCCCTGCACAACCTGGAGCTCCATTGTTCCATTGAAGGAAAAAGCATCCCAGATCATGATGGCGCCCCCTCTGCTGTGCCGTGTTGAAAAAATTTCAGGTGGCATCTCCTTGTCATGCCAGTAGCGTTGGAAGGCATCAAGACCATCAAGATTAATTATTTTCTCATCAGAGAATAAAACTTTCTTCCAACTTTGAACGTCCCATGTTTGGTGCTCCCTTGCAAAGGCCAAACGGGCAATTTTGTGGCGTTGCAGGAGACGTGGCCTTTGAAGACGTTTTTTGTTTTTGAAGCCGTTCCTTTGCAGATGCCGTCTGATGGTTATTGGGCTGCAGTCAGCACCAGTAATGGCTTTAATTTGGGATGAGCATCGCCCCGTGTCTTGATGAACAGCCATTCGGATCCTCCGGCTCAGTGCCGGTAAGATTTTTTTGGGTCTACCACTTGATTTTTTTTATCCATAAACCTCAGGATCTTTTAAGAAATGCAAAACGACTGTCTTACTGCGTCCAACCTCAGCAGCGATGGCACGTTGTGAGAGGCCTTGTCTATGCAGCTCAACAATCCTGCCACTTTCGAAGGCAGTGAGTTTTTTTTGCTTTTCCCATCAAAAGGTCTTGACAGTGTGATTACTTGACAGAAAATGACATGGAATCCAAATTTTTGCACAGATTTGGGCTTTTAAAGGATGTGGTCTTAAACTTTTGATCAGCTGATGAACAGCCTATTTCAGTGAAATTGTTCTTTTCAATAAATTGCCTGCTCAAAATATTTGGTCTCTTGTTCCCATTTCTTCTTTTTGCATTCTGAAACTCTACTTAGAACCTTCTTAAGATACAACAGTGCAAAATGCAAATTCTTGCAATTTTTTAACTGGTCTTAAGATTTTGATCAGGAGTGTACGTTTTATTTTTATATGGTATCTATTACAAGACGACGGATGCTAGAATTTGTACATTTTATATATACGTGATGTTTACAGGTATGCTTAGACGTGTATGTTTTTATTATTTTATGTTTATGATGTGTATAAGAGTACGCTGTTTGGGGAGGGATGGGAAAATTTGTTTACCTTTTTTTTTGTGTGTTTAAAAAAGATAATAATTGTGCTAGTTTAAAAAAATACTGATTTCTGGAGAGAATATGTAATCACAAACTCAGGCAGGAACTGCATGTGGACATTATTGGTCAGACGTCTGCTTCTTTTTAAAACTAAGAGAATTGAAAGTATGAAACTTTGAGTTTCTTGGTACGTTAAAAGATTCTATACTCTACTTAACCCTTAATCTTTAATCTTAAAGCCGATCTTTGCAACAATTTAACCAAAATCATCTTCTTATTAGTAGATTAACACCTTAGTCTCTTACAAAGGGTATTCCTGTAAGCCCTTGGGTAATAGTTTTTGAGAAAGGATCCACGGTTTGAATTTATGACGCCATAGATGTAATATGTATATGAGGGAGGGTGTGTACAGTTTTATTTTAGGGCTGTAACAATTCAAATAGGAATTTTCCATATTTAACAGATTTAAAGACACACTTATATGTTATCCTAAATGTTATAAGCGATTCTCTTTGCAACAATTTAACCAAAATCATCATCTTATTAGTAGATTAACACCTTAGTCTCTTACAAAGGGTATTCCTGTAAGCCCTTGGCTAATAGTTTTTTAGAAAGGATCCACGGTTTGAATTTATGACGCCATAGATGTAATATGTATATGAGGGAGGGTGTGTACAGTTTTATTTTAGGGCTGTAACAATTCAAATAGGAATTTTCCATATTTAACAGATTTAAAGACACACTTATATGTTATCCTAAATGTTACAAGCGATTCTATACCTTCTTTTTTTAAACTAAGAGAATTGAAAGTATGAAACTTTGAGTTTCTTGATACGATAAAAGATTTATACTCTACTTAACCCTTAATCTTAAAGCCGTTCTTTGCAACAATTTA
Organism: Festucalex cinctus; assembly: GCF_051991245.1. Classification (NCBI taxonomy): domain Eukaryota; kingdom Metazoa; phylum Chordata; class Actinopteri; order Syngnathiformes; family Syngnathidae; genus Festucalex; species Festucalex cinctus. Next base: position 28,893,245 of record NC_135416.1, on the reverse strand, counting down.
ACCAAAATCATCTTCTTATTAGTAGATTAATACCTTAGTCTCTTACAAAGGGTATTCCTGTAAGCCCTTTGGCTATTAGTTTTTAGAAAGGATCTACGGTTTGAATTTACGACGCCATAGATGCAATATGTATATGAGGAAGGGTGTGTACAGTTTTATTTTAGGGGTGTAGCAATTCAAAATGGAATTTTCCACATTTACCAGATTTAAAGACATACTTATATGTTATCCTAAATGTGATTCACTGTGCAAAATAATAATACTAATGACACTAAATCACAAAAATACAAATAATTCCTACAAAACAAAAGAGGAACCTCACGGCGAGGCGTTGCTCACGTTCTAGCTGTAAACCTGCTGTGGGCATATACATTTTCTACAAATGTACCACTGAGAATATTTACAAGCTTGTAAATAAAATACTAAAGGGGGACCAACATGAAAAATTAAATTAAATTTTCGGAGCTTTTAGCTGTGTTAAAAGGCTCTTACCTCACCAAATACATGACCGAATTGGAGTTTTCCTCCATTCTTCCCTCTCTGAGAAATTCTGCTCTACAAAACACCAGCCCCACCCAACCTGAGAAAACAAGCTGTTGGCGGTCTTTGACATCATAAGGTTACCCTCTCTCACGTTTTTGGTGTACATCTAGCTATGTATTTTATGTTTTTTAGCTGTTGTATATAAGATTGCGTTGTATATAAGAATTTTACCCTCTCTTACGTTTTTGATGCGTGACAAAACTAATAAATGTACTGATTTAAAAAAAAAAAAAAAGGATTAGGCTTAGAGAAGGTGTTGGTGGCACTCTCATGAGCAGAGTGCGCAAGTTGTTTTAGCCCCTCTGCAGATGCGTACACGTATAAAATGTTATTTTTCTGTTTCTAGTTTTGTTACCGCTAGTGCTATAATTTGTGTCTATACGATTTTTATCGGATGTCTCTAAGTATTTTTGTTGTTGTTTAAGTTTATGAGGTTTGTATATACGAATGCGCTGTGTGGAAATGGGTTTTAACCTCTATCGTTTTTGTAATATTTAAAAAAAACTAATAAATATACTGGGTTTTTTTTGTTTTTCTGAAACTGATTTATGAAAAGGACTTGTAATCGCAAACTTTTTTTTTTTTTTTTTTTTAAAGCAGTAACTGATTTAGGAGGAGGAGGGGCAATGTATTGTGGGGATCATACATTTTGAAATCTTTAAGCTGTTGATTGTAAGAGTCTTCTATCTTGATGTTAGCCTTTTTATCTGAATATGTATGAATGAAATATCTTCTAATTATTAGCTCGGATTCTTTCAATGGATAGCCCTGTAACCCTTAGGTTAGTATTTTTTTAGAAAGTATCCGGGTATGAAATATGTTTTTATTATGTTAGGAATATGGCGCGTACGTGAAGAAGGATGATGTAGTTTTATTTTTGCTTTGTTTCTGTTTTAGTTTTTTAGGTGGGTGAAGGCGTCGTTTTAAGGTGCCAGGTGTATTTTGTGCAAATAATATATGGATACTTAAGTTTTATTTTTGGTTCTGTTTTGTTACCGATAGTGCTTTGTTTCGTGAAACCCTTATGTTTTTTGTTTCTTGTTTTTTTTTTAACTTACCCCTCGAGGATAAATAAAAAGTCTTTAGACTTATCGCTAGCGAAGATGTAGCACGTTTAACACTCTAAATAGTTTTATCGCTGCACGACATATTTGAACTAAGAGATCCCAAGTCTTTGTGAGTTTTTTTTTCTTCTTTTAAATACTTAGAAATACCTATTGTTAAATTAGCCTATAAGATATTATTGAATATGATAGTCTGTAAGATTAGCTATACTAAATCACCCCCCTGGGGTTAAAACACAAAACTACGAGATTTATTCAGAGCGCAGCAATCTACCGCGAGGATCTTTTTTAATCTTAAAACCGCTCTTTGCAGCAATTTACCTAAACATATAGTGAACAAACGTGTATCTTGTATGACTAAGACACATTTAACTTTTGATTGAACGATTTATTTTTTTCCTTAAGAATCGCGCTTACTTTCCGATGGTACGCGTAGGTAAACAATTTTTTACACGCATATTTACACATCGGGACTCTTTAATTTACCTACTACGCGTGTTTTTTTTTTTTTTTCAGGAATTTGGGAGAACACGCAAAGTCTACCCAACAAGGCCGGAGGCAGGACTCGATCTCACAACCCTTTATGCTAAGAAGCCAGCTAACGTACCGCCCTGATAGTGAAATAACAGCTACTATATTACTTAATTTGAATGAATAATATTATTTAAGACGTCTACCCATCTAACGCTTTAAAAATAGCGACATAATTCAGATAAAAATATTATTCGTACTATATTGGGGTTTTTTTACAATAGTTTCTGCGTTCTCACAATAGATGTTCGATGATACTATTTTATAGTTTTATGTTTTTCTTACCGGTATGATTAACTTGTATTACATATATGACGTTTCGCTATCATCTTAAAACACATCTTTGCATCGTTTTAAGGTGGCCGGTGTATTTTGTACAAATAATATATGGATACTTATTGATTTCTGATCAATTTTTACTCGTACATTTACCTACTTTTGCTTTTAGGCGTATGTTAGTTACTTGTATATGAGTGCGTATTCTAACTTTCCCATTCACTTCTTGGTTCCATTCCATCACCCCTGCGAGACCGGACTCGTCTACTTAATATCACTAAAGTCTGTTCAAAAATCATTGGACACCCTGTCAGAGCCTTATCTTCCTTTTGTGACCGAATCCTGCTCGATCCCTCTCACTCACTTCATCGAATGTTTGAGTGGCTTCCATCATCTCAGCAGGCTGAGACGCCCCACTCTGACGAACACAGCGGCGGAGAAGGAGGAGGACGACATCTGTCCCCAGATCACTAAATCTCTTGAACAGTGACCCCCCTCCCGGGCCAAATTGCGACAGACTGACTAACTTTAGTGTGAAGCACGGAGCACTTTCTTTTGTTTTTTTTATTGTTATTCATTATTTTTCGTATTTGTTTTTTGTTTTTTTTTGTTTTTTTAAATGTTCATTGGTTTCTTGTTTTGTTTTGTTTTAACTTCCCCCTCGAGGACAAATAAAAACGTTTTTGAATTGAATTGAATATTTCATTACTTGTGGTATTTTATTCATTTTTAAGTTATCTGGTTTACTTGGTATCATTTTAAGCTGTCTGATGTATTTTATGTTAATAATATATGGATACTTATTTACACATCTACTTCTTATTCATTTCAGATCCGTTTTTATTCGTATATTTACCTACTTTTGATATTAAGTTTACGATGGCTTAGACTGTTTGAAGGCGCTGTATAAAATAAACTCGAGTTGAGTTAGTTAGGTACTGTTTTTTTTTTTATAAAGTCAAATTATTACCTTTATGAAACTTTTTAGTTCTCCTTACGGTTTACTATGAAATGTTTCAAAATACTCGGTCCCTTCCAAAACAAAGCAAAACAAAACGTGTTTACTAGGGGTGTCAAAAAAAAATCGATTCGGCGATATATCGCGATACTACATCGCGCGATTCTCGAATCGATTCAATAATCGGCAGAATCGATTTTTTTTTTTTTTTTTTTTTTTTTTTTTTTTTTTTTTTAGGATTCACACCTTGAGCATGGAAGAATGTTATATGAATGGCACATTAAGCCTTAATATTTTTATTTTAATGCTGTTCAAACATGAAACAGATTACAACCTCTATAAGACTGAAATTTCAGATAAATAAATAATACATTTTCATATAAATCTTACACTCTACAAGCTTACTGATTAGTATTTTCTAAATATGAATGAAAAAAAATCGCAACAATCGACTTATAAATTCGTATCGGGATTAATCGGTATCGAATCGTGACCATTCGTATCGGGATTAATCGGTATCGAATCGAATCGTGACCTGTGAATCGTGATACGAATCGAATCGTCAGGTACTAGGCAATTCACACCCCTAGTGTTTACACATTTTTACGGATTTAAAAAATTCTAGGCGTGACTTTGCCGAGTATTAAATGCCCGCTTGTATTTTTATTGAATGCGTACGTATACCGTTAAAATTTGTAATTAACATTTACCTACTCGATTCCTGTATTGACTAATTATTCGTGAGGCTAACGTTTTACAATTTAAAGTTATTCCGAGAGTTTACTCTTTAGCGACGTCTTTACACGCTTTAAACGTCGGCTTAGACTATAGACCCCATGTGTTTTTACTGACGAATATTATCGTTAAATGTTTTACCCCGGATTAAAACGGGGACTTATTCAAAGATGTTTTATTTTACGGTAAATGTTTTTATAATAGTCGCATATTGATTTTAATGTGCGAAGGAATCAAGGAGACTCTCTGACTTTCATTTTTTTTAAAATCTGTTGTTTTAGCGCCACCGACCTTTTTTTTTTTGTCTTAAAAAGAGAAACTAAAGAAGTCTTTGTCACTAGAAGTTTGATAGTTTTTTTAATTCCTATCCACGCACCCCCCGCCACTTCCGCGCTCCACCGGAGGTCTAAAACTCGATAAGAAAACAAACGACAAACATGATTTTAATCCATACAGATATATTTTTTATTTAGTTACATGGGACGTCAACAAAAAGACGTGATACATTGTAAAGCACATCAAATAAAACATAGGGACGCACCTTGCTTTCAATAACAGTTTGGAAGTTTTTCAATTCATTTTTTTTTAGATTAAAAGACTCGTCGTTGTCGTAATAATATTTAGCACAGTCAATAAACAATGTTATGACGGTCACCAAATGTCCCGCTTTAATATCATGGTTACACCAATTATTCGATACATATTCCATCGTGTTAGTCATGTTTACACGATTTCGATCAAGAGCCTGTTTCACTAATGTATCCTACGGTTCTTCAAATAACTTGGATGATAAAGATCTTACTATTTCATTCATCAAAATCATTTTCCGACAGTTTTGTTCTCAACGGATGTGTGTGAAATGGTTTTCTCTACAATTTCTATCCAATTATGCAAGCTTTCGAAAAAGATTCCCCCATCTCACAGGTACCAATCTGCGATCAGATCTAGCTGTTCATGGCTCAGTCCTCCGTCCCAACAGTTATCGAGAACGATCTTAATTCTGTCTAACACCATACGCTCATGAACGTAGTCGTGTAGCACAAATTCTACGATGCGTTGGACTTCCTCGGTAGTCGTCTCACGATGGGTTATGGTTAAGATGCTGTGAATCGTCGACAGAAAACGTCCGTTACACAGTAGTTTCATGATACCTTCAAAATTCCTAGCAAGATAATACGGTTCCCGATCATAAAATAAGCAGGGATGTCTTAATTGGCTCGGTAATTTTAAATCACATCCGGAGCAATTCTCTCTGCTATATTTATGGATAGCGCTCATCAACATATAGCTAACAGCCTGCTTAATACAATTATATCTTGCATCTATTACCCAGACGTCCGGCGAGTAGTCCCAAACCAATTCACCTTTCCCTCTCCTCAGGCCCGGCAGAAGCCGCCGTTAGACTGGTTAGCGAGTCGTCGTCGTCCGCGGAGGTCTCAAGAGAGGAAACGTTACTTTCCGTACCGTCCTCAGTCGGGCGATCATCGGGTTGAGGAGACCCGGGCGGCGGGTTGTTCCCCTCTTCCTCAGCAATAGGGTCTATCATCTGTAAATATAAACGTAGCTAACCCTCCTTTTTTATTATTATTATTATTAATAATGTTATTAGGCTATATCGATTCGTCAAAAGTAGTTTACCGGGATAGATGCCGTAGACCCGAAGTCAGCAGACAATGTTGAGGGTAAGTTGCAAGCGGTCATGGGGCTGGAACTCCGGTCGGGTCCGTCGATAAAGGTTACGTTTGCCTCATCCTCTTCGACGTCCGAATGCTCAGGACTAGATGTTGTAAGATTTGGCGGCGTTCTAACTCGATCCCCGGAGGTGGTGGCACTGGTAAATCTCCTCAAAGATTATTAAACGTTCGCAATGTTAGGTTTTTTTTTTTTCTCGAAGGGGGAGTGTTAGATGACGCCCGAGCGGTTAAATACTTTTATTAGCACGAGACCCCACTAGGGGCGTGTTTTTTTTTTTATGGTTACTCATTGCCAACAAGGAAAGAAAAAAAAAAGTTGAAAACTTACGATGTCTTCTCCACACAAAGAAGCTCCCGGGTGCCTCCTCTTAATCGTGGTTGTGCTTTTATGGTATGCCAAGTACTTTGCATTTTTAGGTACTCCCATACTTCGGACATCTTATTACGAGATCTTTTCTTCTCCCCGGACTCGCTGCTACTCGATGCTGCGGTCGCTGCTATTTTTTGATTCAATAACTGTATCCCGTCGCGCTGCGCACAACGGAATTAAAAAAGGAGACAATTCCGCTTCTCAGCTTCCGCGTCATCTATCTATTAGAAACAATAGACACACCATTGTATTGTGTCATTGCTAGCTTGCTTCACACTTCGACAATTAAAAAACAAAACAAAAAAAACTCCACACTTTCTCCATTTTTGACCCGGCCCCTGCCGGTACACGTAGCTTGCTTGTCATGTCTTCCGGGCATCCGCAAACCACAACGATCGTTGCCCTCCATTGCTACACTGTAATTGTGCACAATATACGTGCATTGTACGTTCTGCTTTTATTTTTGCGCCATGTGTTTTGTCTGCAAAGTAATGTATATTTGGT